>NC_084793.1:69569084-69870531 GCF_963169125.1 Humulus lupulus
CAGAAGTAGCAGCAGTAGTAGCAGCAGTAGCAGCAGTAGTAGCTGTAGCAGCAGTAGCAGTAGCAGTAGCAGCAGTAGTAGCGGTAGTAGTAGTAGCAGTAGCAGTGGCAGTAGTAGAAGTAGCAGTAGTAGTTGTAGTAGCAGTAGCAGTAGTAGCAGTAGTAGCAGTAGTAGCAGTAGCAGTAGTAGCAGCATTAGCAACAGTAGCTGTAGTAGCAGTAGCAGTAGCAGTAGCAGTAGCAGTAGTAGTAGTAGCAGTAGTAGCAGTAGCAGTAGTTGTAGTAGCAGTAGCAGTAGTAGCTGTTGTAGCAGTAGCAGTAGATGTAGTAGCAGTAGCAGTAGATGTAGTAGCAGTAGCAGTAGCAACAGTAGCAGTAGCAGTAGCAATAGTAGAAGTTGTAGCAGTAGTAGTAGTAATAGTAGTAGTAGTTGTTGTAGTGGTAGTTGTTGTTGTAGTGGTTGTGTAGTGGTAGTAGTAGTAGTAGTAGTAGTAGTAGTGGTAGTGGTAGTGGTAGTGGTAGTGGTAGTGGTAGTGGTAGTGGTAGTGGTAGTGATAGTGATAGTGGTAGTGGTGGTAGTGGTAGTGGTAGTCGTAGTTGTGGTGATAGTTGTAGTGGTAGTGGTATCTGTAGTAGTGGTGGTAGTGGTAGTGGTGGTGGTAGTGGTAGTAGTAGTGGTAGTCGTAGTGGTAGTAGTAGTGGTGGTGAAGGTGGTGGTGGTAGTAGTAGTGGTAGTGGTGGTGGTGGGGGTGGTGGTGGTAGTAGCTGTAGCAGTATCAGTAGTATTAGGAGTAGCAGTAGCAGCAGCAGTAGTCAGCAGCAGCAGTAGCAGCAGTAGCAGTAGTAGTAGTAGTAGCAGCAGTAGCAGTAGTAGCAGCAGTTGCAGTAGCAGTAGGAGCAGCAGCAGCAGCACCCGCAGTCATCGGCAGCAGTTAGTAGCAGTAGTAGCAGCAGTAGTAGCAGCAGTAGCAGCATTAGCAACAGTAGCAGCAGTAGTAGTAGTGGTAGTGGTGGAGGTAGTTGTAGTGATAGTGGTAGTGGTGGTGGTGGTGGTAGTGTTAGTGGTAGTGGTGGTGGTTGTGGTAGCATTAGTTGTAGTTATAGTGGTAGTGGTGGTGGTAGTTGTAGTGGTAGTGGTAGTGGTGGTGGTTGTGGTAGCAGTAGTCATAGTTGTAGTAGCAGTAGTAGCAGTAGTAGTGGTAGTGGTAGTGGTAGTGGTAGTAGTAGTAGTAGCAGTAGTCATAGTGGCAGTACATCTTGTCCCTCTGCAGTGCCTTGACCAACTCCAGGTCCAATAGAAGCAAGCCCTACGGCCAATCCAGCAGCAATAACGGAAGATAGCAGTAGTAGCAGTAGTAGAGTAGTAGTAGTAGTAATCGATTTTTGAAACAAGAATTAAAATAGTAGATCTTTTAGCCCCTTATCGTCGTGGAGGAAAATTAGGATTATCACCGTGGAGGAATAATAGGACTCTTCGGGGGTGCTGGAGTAGGTAAAATAGTACTCATTATGGAATTGATCAACAACATTGCCAAAGCTCATGGGGGTGTATCCGTATATGGCAGAGTAGGTGAACGTACCTGTGAAGTAAATGATCTTTAGACCTTGTAGTATTTTAGTTTTAGTAGATATTGGTTCAAGCCGGGATTTAATTGGAAACTCATAGAAATAGTAATGGAATTTATAAGTTTAACATATAGTTTAGAAATATTGATTTTAACATAAGTTTTTATTAATATAGCTGGTCCTAGAAATATTATTTATTATAACTTAAGGTTTAGATAGAATAATTAAGAGCGTGTCACTTGTCACATGTATGTTTATTGAGGATTTAAGTATTTTAGATGAATAAATTAATAAAAGATAGATCTAGAATCTCTAGAACCTCCAGTAGCTGTTAGGATCACGTTTTACTCAGTCAAAGTTGTTTTACCAAACTTCAAGTGTGTTGAAAGTGTGCAAAAACGTGTTTAAAATATCAGCGTATGCCGATATATCCCAGCTATAGGGGCCGATATGTTGCCTAAGGTTGATATGAAAAACACGTCGATTTCGCACGAACGAAACCACGAAGGCTCGGGATATAGGGACAGGTGATATATCGCCTATAGGGTACGATATATCGGCTGCCCTTATGTGTTTTTGAAACTTCGTGAAACCAAATTAGAAACTGCCCTTAACAACTTGGATTTGCTCCTGAACGTTTTTTACTGAGTTCTGGGCATCAGTTGAACCAATAATTCAAATATATTCAATTCATATTCATTTATTTATTCTTTTTAAAAGGGGTTAGTTTCACTCCTTGAACTCTATAAATAGGACCTAGTACTCAGCCATTCAAGCTGCTAAGTTTATTCTAAAGAGAAAACACTAGGGTTTTGGGATTTAAAAGTTTTCAAATCTAAGCTTTTCTAAAAACTTGGGAAGTAAGATAGAGTGATGTTTTAGTATTGAGGTGTATATCGAAGTTCTAGTCTATCCAAGGTATTCTTATCATCAGATTTAGTTCATTCTAGTTCTTTCATTTTCTTTCAGATCCTAGCTTTTTATTATTATGGCTTTTGGTTAGGTGTTTAAGTTTCTTGAAACTTAAGGTTTTTTTGGTAAGTTTCTATTTTGATGGTTTAGATCTCCTTTTCATCTCCATTTCTTTAGAAACTCATGATTCTTACTGTTGGTTTTAGGAGTTTTTCAATCCCGTTCTTGTCTCCAATATCCCAGTTTTTGGTAAGGAAAATAGGTTAGATATATGTGTTATGATATATTTATATGATATATTATAATATGTTGATATGTTATATATGTATATTAATATGTTTTATGTTATAGTCACTTGGGTATTATAGTTGCTTAGATAACAAATCAAATCCCAAGATTTCTATCATTATCGTAGATTAGAGTTATGATTTACCCTACCTCAATTAGTAGACAAATGACCTAGATGGGTTATCATATACTATTTTGTGATCTAACCTACCTCGATTAGTAGACTGAGGACCTAAATGGTTTTATCACATGCTACGGTAATGAGTTAATGACCATTAATATTGTAGTCCTATGTTTATATGATATATGTTTTACGTCATATGTTTTACAATATATGTTTTATGATATAGTCTTATTATTTATGATATGATTTTAGTAAATTTTCCTTGCTGGGCATTAGACTCATTCCTTTTATTTTAGATGGTGCAGGAAAATAAGCTTGGAAGGCTTTATGGATTCATGGCAGCTTTGGCGTGTGTATTTGGGATGGATTGCTAGAAGATCGAGGATGAAGTTATTTTGAGTTTTTTCAATTTTTGTATTTACTTTTCCGCAATTAGTTTTTGAACAATTAATTAAAGGTAACATTTGATTTAATGTTTTTATGTAAATAACAATCTAAAGTTCTATTATTTCTTAAATGTATTTAAAAATAGTAGCTATGTCTTAGTAGTAGTTTTTAATGGTCCGAGGTCTTAGAATTAGTCGAGCATTACACAAAAAATATATAAATATACAATATATTTATATATAACATATAAACACAAAAAATTCAATAACATATATTACCTCTTGAAGCCTATAAAGTGTCCTCGAGTCTTTTCGTAAATTTATCGATCTTCCTATCCAAAGTTTTGAGCACTCAAATCACGATCTTCCAGAGTGTTTTCTACACCTTAAGATATGTGTGGGCACATAGAGAACATGAGTTTGTATTTTAGGGATCACAAGTATTTCTCAACACATTAGAACTTGGATTATAGTCTAAGAATGACTAGAATAAAGAAGAAGAAACTTTTGTCTAACAAAAATTCTGAGAATTATTTTGAATTGTGTTTGTTGTATTGTGTTGTGTGTTATTCTATTTTTCTTCTCTTTATTATATATCATATATATAGAGATATTTCTATTACATTATTATTCCTAATAATAATAGCAATATCATAATAATATCATAAATATGATAGGAATTGATTTAGGTAAATATCTAACTTATCAAATTTGAAAAAAACTATTTTCAAATTATTAATTAAATAAAATAAAAACAACACTCATACAATATCAGTGCAATTGGTACATGCATGGCACAATCGTGTACTGTTATTCCCTTTTCAAGGATATTGCTTTTTTTTTTATTTAATTATTTAATTAAAATCAATCTTCCACAAAATAAGATATTTATCTTTTAAAGAAAAAGATGACAACCATATTCCAAAATTTAAAATTCAAAATTTAAATTGATGATCATCATTATCATCATCTTTAATAATTAAATAAATCAAAAACTATTTTTGACTTACTAATTTTACTTTCTCCCACTCAAATAAAATAATTAATTTATTCATTTATATATATAATTCGAAATTTACATATTTAAATTAATAAAAATATTTTTTGAAAATTAATAATTAATTCCAAATTAATTATTCAACCTCAATTATCATATAATATCATACTTGATCCGAAGAATAAAATTATTCTCAAATTCCCAAATTACAATTATACCCTTGTATCAACTCTTACATTGATATGGTGTTGATAGAGCTACCCTAGGGACCTATGGACCTATAATATCAAGCTCCAATAAATATTACATTATTAATCAAATTTCTTTGATTAAATAATCATATTTATTAATCTCACGATTTCTCCACTATAAATATGAGATTGAACTCTTGATAATTATAGATATATATTTACTGAGTACTTTATTAAAGAATAAAGTGTCAATTGATATAATCATTACATACAACGTTAATCCTCTATTAATGGTTCATAATTAAAAGGGAGTAAATTACCGTTTTACCCTTTTAGATATATCTTGTTCCTAGAGTACCATTGAGTTTACTAGTGAAGGTTGTGTCACATCAGGTTTGTGACATGAGCGCTCATAACCTTTTCAGTTCCAAAAGTCAACCCAATAGGGAACCATTATTCAATATATAAGAAGGTATAGATTCCATATATGTTAATCTACGCCCCCAACCATATACATCATTGAGTCTCCAAAATAAGTTTTCTTAGCCTGATCATTCTGACAAACCTTAATGCTGAATCAAAGGATCAGATGACATATATTGGAGTTCATAGCAACCTCAAGATTAAGATCATCGTGTATATGATCATCGTTTGATGTGTTTGATTAATACTATGAAACAATGTTTGAACAAGTATCAGCAAATCACATCTGGTCAAGTTCTACATACTCTTAGCATGAAAAGTACCTCCACTAAAGTGTCATACTACACTAGTAATCCAGATCTAGGTTACATGTATTCATAATACTAGTGGACCGTACTAGCAGTAATAAATCTAAAGATTCCATAACTTTATTTTATTGCAAACTGTTTTAAGTTTATTATCTTAATCTCGATCCTCTCATACCAATATGAGATTAAGACCATATAGATAAACTTTGGAATTTTATGATATCTACTTAATATTATCAATATAATATCGGACATATTCTATATATATAATAATTCAATTCAATTATTTATTTATTTAAAATATTTGTCAACTACAATTGCTTTAAGGGCACTATTCCCAACAACCCCATGCTTCTTACTATTCACCTTATTCTAATTTCTAAATCACATTCCACATTATAACAAAGAACAATAGGTCTAAAAATATTTCTCTTGTTAAGTGAATCCAATTCTGTCTACATAGCATATTTCTGTTTATTCCAATTATGTATACTTCGACATTTAAAGACAAATTTTGGTTCATGATCATCTCTGTCATTAACCAAACTACATGCCATATTGTTAGAAAATGTTTCATTAATGTTTTCAATTTCATTTCGGTTCCATAATTTTCAAGTGTTTGCATAAATAAAATTTCTTAATTCACTTCATTTATTTTCTCTTCTAGATTGTTTTTCTCATCTTGCGTTCTTTATGTGAGTTTTCCTCTATATTGGGCTCATCGTACTTATCTTCTCCTCATCTTTTTCGAGGATTTTTATCTTCAGAACTGATTGGCATTTCACGCTTCAGGCATGCTTTAGATTCATTGATGACTAAATCTTCTGGTTATCCTTTAAGAATTTCAATCTTATCAGGAGAATTTGTTGCTGATATATATAATTTTGTCACTATTTTTGTGTCAACAAATGCATCAGGTAAGTGATTTGTTATGGCTAGAAAATGTACAATCTTTTGTACTTCGAATTCACACTGCCTTGTGTAAGGATCAAGATGCAATAATGATGGTTCACAACATGTAATGTCTTTTTCTAGCTGTTTCTTTTCTCCCCCCAAGGTTAGAAAAACTGCCTCATTAAAGTGACAATTATCAAGACGTGCATTGAAAATATTACTTGTTAAAGATTCTAGATATTTATTAACTAAATGAAATTGATACCCAACATATATTCCCAGCCTCCTCTGATGACCCATCTTTGTACGTTGTCGTGGTGCGATATGAATGTATACGTTGTGGTGGTGTAATAGGATGTATGCATAAGTTGTAATACGGAGTATTTATGATATGCATGTAACGCCCTGGATAGCCAAGATCGTTACACTGTGTGTTTTGAATTGTGTTAGAATCTTTACGTTCATACATGGGATCCCAAAATAACGTTTAAAAGGTTAATATAGTTCAAAAGTTACAACTAGCCGACCTAAGTGGCAAAATAGGGTTTGACCCCTAGTTCCTCTGAGAAACCCTCAGTTATGATGGTCAAGCAGCCGCATATGTACACGTCACCACCAAAGCTCTCCAACTTATGGCTAGTCCAACTTTCCTTTCCCTTTACCTGCACCACATAGCACTCGTGAGCCGAGGCTCAACAAGAAAACTTAAACATCCTCATAAGCAGTTAATAATATATCATGGAATCATAATAAGCATGTCTAGCAGTAATAACCCTACTTAAGCATGCATTCTATGGAGATAAGTGACTACCATGTCATAACAGGGCCCGCTGCCCTAAATAAATAATTAATAAGTCATACTAGGGCCATGCCTTGGGATAAGGGACTAATAAGTCACCCCGGGGTCCATTGCCCTATCCTTTGTATAACCAGCCTCGGAGCTGGCCCAACGTACCTGGCCCTTTGAATTTTCCACAAATATTGGGTCAGACAAGCATATGATGCGCTCCTGATTAGACCTAACCATATCGACTAGCGCTCAACACGCTATCGCCGCCCTTGGCTTATAAGTCAATGCTTTTCAAACAGATAATGCAAACAAGCGTATATCATTTAACAATTATCCGGATATAGATTAGCCAAGCATGCTTAATCAACGATCATAGGCATAATCATAATCATGTTCATTCTTAGGGGCCCGATCCCTATTCATAATTTTATTTCACAACCGGGTCAAGCCCTAATCACATATATCACGTATTGGGTGCAGTTTTCTTACCTCAGGTTCGAGTGCAATGTATAATAAGAATGACCCTCGAGCAAGATCCAGGTTCTGAGCCCCTAGCAATAACCTAGTCACATCCATAATATAGAATCCTGTCAATAACGAGTGAATAAGGGCTTCCAGATCGAGTCCTAGCCTCCGAGACATCGAATTCTACTAAACCGAGAAGTAGAATCGATCCCGAGCCCCTAAGTCTGAGTTCCCGCACTCAAGACCTTCTCTGGCTCAAAAGCCCTTCAAGCGTCGCGGCCTAAGGCCCAAGAGTCGCGACCTGCCCTTAGGCAGAGAGCCCAAGGGTTCCCCTCTGGAACACACGTGCCACGACGCTCCCTGCAAGCGTCGTAGCTAAAATGGAGGTTCAACACCTCTTTCCCCCTTTCGTTCTTGAGAGCTGCAACTCGATATGAAAACCCAATTTTTACCTCGCTTTCTTCAAGCCAAAACTCACAAAAATCCCAACCAAACATAGCCAAATCCCAAAAATAAAGTTCCCAATCAACTCAACACTTCAACACCAACAAAACCCAAGCTTAAACTTCACCAAAACCCCACCAAAACTCACAATCAACATGTTGAGCCTCAAAGCACAAGAACACCTTAAAGCCCAAAACAAAATCAATCAAAACAAGGATTAGAGCTTACCTTAGTTGTGATTTGTATCCTCCTAGCTGCAGCTAATCCAACCCTAGACTTAAGCTTTCAATTCCAAGCTCCCCAGCCTTTAATTTCCCTTAGTTTTTCTAAAAAAACAAACCAACCTAGATGAGAGAGAGAAAGAGAGAAAAGAATGGGTGAGAGAGAGAGAGAGAGAGAGTTGCTGAGAGTGTTTAAGTTCAAAGTGTTCTACTAGGTTCTATGGCTGCTGAGTATAACCCTTCTTTAGGCTAGCAAATGTCTAAAATACCCATGCACACTAACTTACTCATCACACACCCCCAAGAGCAAAATGGTCTTTTGTCACATTTTTCCGTTAATCATAATTAACGTCTCACAATTCTCGCTTTCTCCAATATCCTCGAATAATCACTAAACAATTTTCATTACCCGATAATTTCCGGTAATGTACTAAATTACCAAAATACCCCTAGGCTCACACAGAGCTGGGTATTTGATCCCGTTATGACTAGACCACTAACTTGCTCCCAAGGATTTCCTCATGCCGAATAACCCAAATATATCCATATAATAATGTGGTCTCACACATATATCACATATATGAACATATATTCTATTGACGGTGAGAACTCGTCAACTAAGTTAAGTTAGAAAAAGTGCAAAGTAAAGATTATCAAAAGAATTTTTTTAGAAATCTAAGTATAAACTCCAAGAACAATTGTAGAAGAACAATGGTGAAATCAGTTTGTATTCACTATGGTGCAATTGCTACAGTAAATTTTCCAACCCCCTTCCATGTGGAACTGGGGTTCATTATATAGTTGGCTCTAATGGCCCTAGGTACACAGTGGTCCAGGGGACCAGGCGGTACATAAGTACACTGTCAGGAGAGTGGTTTTAGAGGTGGTGTTGTTGGTACAAGTACATGGCCAGGTACCATGAGGATGTCTCCACTACTCGACTGTACGACTGTCAGAGGAGTGGTGCAGGTGGTAGTGGTGTCGACTCTGACATCTGGTTGGAAGCATGCAGGCCAGGCCCTCTCTCCCAGTGCTCCAACTACTTGTCTCGCATGAGTGCCATGGTCAGGCGTACGGGGTCTTAAAAGCCGTACCCCGTACAAGATTGTATCAACATGACCTTTCTGAATCATACTTGGGCTTTCACTTCTAGATGGTGGGGTTTCCACAGGTCTCCATAGGAGATGCATCTCGAGGTGAAGGGTGCGAGATGCTCCCCCGCGAGGCCCTCGGGGCGCAGCCGAGGCGAGGTACGCGTGGCCCTTGGGGGCGAGGCCACCCTATGCATGCGTGGCCCTTGGGGGCGAGGCCACTAGGCACGCGTGGCCCTTGGGCGAGGCCCTTGGGGGCGAGGCCACCCTACGCATGCATGATCCTTGGGCAAGGCCTTGAGGGCGAGGCTACTAGGCACGCGTGACCCTTGGGCGAGGCCCTTGGGGGCGAGGCCACCCTACGCATGTGTGATCCTTGGGCGAGGCCCTTGAGGGCGAGGCTACTAGGCACGTGTGGCCCTTGGGGGCGAGGCCACCCTACGCATGCGTGATCCTTGGGCGAGGCCCTTGAGGGTGAGGCTACTAGGCACGTGCGGCCCTTGGGCGAGGCCCTTGGGGGCGAGGCCACCCTACGCATGCGTGATCCTTGGGTGAGGCCCTTGAGGGCGAGGCCACTAGGCATGCGTGGCCCTTGGGTGAGGCCACCCTACGCGCGGATTTGATGGTGTCGCACGGCCAGCGCGCGCGGATTCTGGTGGTGTCGCGCGGCCAGCGCGCACAGGCCCTTGGTGGCACGCGAAGGGCTCTTTGCGGGGCTAGGTCTTGCTGGGCGTCTGGGGGTTCGACACGCTGAGAATTTTTGTCGAGATGCTCCGGTGTTGGGCATGCCGGGAATAGCCTCGCGTGCCTCCTTGTGAGAAGTAGATCTCCCATGGGGTTCGTGGCAGAGGTAGGCGTCTAGTCATTTGGGGGACCTTGGCACGTGTTTTGGAAATTTCACAAGTATGAAATTTTGAGCATCCACACTTGCCCCCCAGTCTAGGAGAGGACCTTTAGGTGCTTTGGTAGACTCTTCTCTTAGATTCTTATAAATAGGCCTTCATGCAAGGCTTATTATTTACTTTCTTACTTCCTTAGCCTAATGGTGTTTAGTCTTTTATTCCTCTATGTATGAGGTCTTTTTGAGCCTGTATGTTGGGGTTCGATAGGTTCCCCTCTTTTATTCATCAGGTTAGAGGTCCTTTGGAGCCCATGTGAAAGGGTTCAATGGGTCCTTTTTTGGTTCCTCTTGATTACTTTGATAAGGATATTTTGACCCCTTGGGTCCTAGCTATCCTTTTATATATTTTCATGCGCGCTCATTATTTATTGCGAGAAGCATCCTTCTCGTCATTATTCATAGTACTATTTTTGCAAGGGTCTCTTTTAGGACCCTTTTTGGCTAGACGACTTGGTGGTCGCTCTAGGCTTATTGGTGGGTGCTCTCTCTAAGGTCTTTCCTCTTGTGGGAGCATCCGCCTTTACTTGGAAGTGTGTTGTTGTTGTTGTTTTTTTTTTTTGTAAGACATTTTGGCCTCCTTGATGTTCACAAGGGTAGCTAATCCTTGTGAACCCAAGAGATGCCTTGTAAGGTCCTCTCCCTATTTATAAGGATTCATCACACACTTTTTTTTTTTTTTTTTTTATATATATATATAAGGACTGTGTTCAAGGCCCTAATATAAGGGGTCCTTTTGGGATCCTCCTATTAGAGGGTCCTTTTCCCTAATGGGCCATTATTCCCCCCCAAGCGTTTGGTGAAGTTTATTTCGACAGGCACTTTGATTGGTGCTCACATAAAGGAGAAAAATAGCATGCGAAGATGCGAACAATTTCATTCATAGTAGGTGTACGCCCTGGGTTTTCGCACGGGCTGATTAGCAGGCCGAGCTGCTGACTAATCGTAGTTATCTCATGAACTCCCCTGAAACCAGAGCTTCTGTCATTAGCTCGAGGAAGCCCAAAGGGCTCGCCTCCATTGTCCAAGACTGGAGCAGGCCCTCTGAAGGCTGAAGGTCGAGTCCAGCATGCAGCTCGCGGTACGAGCTGAGCATGGAGCTATGACCCCTTGAGAAGTAAACACACGCAAGGTAAACGTGCATATATCAGGCATCACGTGTCTGATATCCCCCTGACTTCTCAGACACGCAGCAGGAACGTGCGTGTTCAGACACCCACGGTGGGGTTGGGCCGTGCGGTCCATTACTTCCTTACCTATTGATTTGACCATACTTATGTGTCAGGTTTAGGAATTAATCATGAATGTCACAGAATTGATACGACAAGTAAGAAGTTCACGGGATGACCTCCCTACCAACTTCCAGGTGCCTTCTCCTATAAATATGGAGACCCTGGGAGTTGATAGGGGTTGGAAAAATAATCCCTTGTAAGAAATACTTTGTAACCAAATACTCAGTATAGATCAATAATATTGACTAGTGGAGTAGAAGTATTTTAACCTTCGAACCACTTAAAACCCGTGTCTTGAGTCACCCCTTTGGTCCCCTAAGATCATACATCTATTTCGGTTCACATTTAGCACTAATCCTTTTCTCTCATTCTCTTAATTACCTGTTGGCGAAGAACCGCGTCAATAGTTTGGTGCTTTCATTGAGAGCAAGTTCGATTAGTGCTGCTGCAAACATCCAACTATGGTGACTACACGGTCCAGGCATGGCAACGAGACAGAACAACATGATGGGCAGGAGGCTCATCATACTACCATCCCTGATGAACAAATTCCTGAAGTCCAGCAGCGGCCAGGAAAACAGCCGGCGGGCCAAGATGATACCGGTAGTTCGACCCTGTAAACCAGTCTGCGGGCCTCTTTCTTGTCCAGGGGCGAGGTCCCGTCATTCAAGTACGTCCTAATGGGGGCAAACCATGGATCTTCGGAGCTCTCGATCGTGTTGATCCTCGCTTCGTTTATGCTTGGCTTGGGGAGATATTCCACCTGTATAGACTCAAGCGTATCTTCATCTCTTGTGGAGGAGAGTTTCGCGAGTGCATCGGTGTTCATATTTTGCTCTCTGGGGATTTGTTCTATTATGTATTTTTCGAACTGGTCCAAATACTCCTTCATCTTGGAAAGATATGCAGCCATTTTTGGACCTCTGGCTTGGTATTCGCCCTTCACTTGAAACACCACCAACTGTGAGTCACTAAAGACATGCAAGTGGGATACCTTTAGTTCCTTAGCTCGCCGTAGGCCAGTTAACAGCGCCTCATATTCTGCTTCATTATTGGAAGCCTTGAATCCAAATCTCAAGGCACAGTACATTTTGTGCCCTTCAGGTCCTGTCATCACTACGCCAGCACCAGCCCCCCCTTTGTTAGACACCCCATCTACACGGAGACTCCATTCTTTGGGGTGCCTCTCCTCTTCAGGTGCCAGCTTCTTCTCCTCTATTTCCCCCTCCTCTTGAGGTCAATATGTGAACTCGACTAAAAAGTCTGTGAGTACCTGCCCGTTGATGGAGGTCCTTGGGGTGTAGGTGATGTCGAACTGACTCAATTCAATTGACCACTTTAGCAATCTTCCTGAAGTTTCTGTTTGTGCAAGACTTGACGCAGGGGAGCATTGGTGAGCACCTCAATTGCATGGGCATGGAAATAGTGCCTCAATTTTCGAGAAGCCACTACCAGGGCATATGCTAACTTCTCTATTTCCGGGTACCGGGTCTCTGCGTCTACCAACCGCTTACTTATATAGTAGACCGGGTGTTGATGCTTTTTCTCACTCTTGACCAAGGCGACACTTATGGCATGCTCAGATACGGCTAGATACAGATACAACTTCTCTCCTTTTTTTGGCTTGGCCAAAAGGGGTGGTCTTCCAAGGTGTTCCTTCAGCTTGGTGATGGCCTCCTGACATTCGTCATCCCAAGCAAACTTGTTGTTCCCTTTCAGGATGTTGAAGAAAGGAAGACATTTGTCAGTCGACCTAGAGATGAATCTGTTGAGGGCTGCCACTCTCCCCGTCAGGCACTGCACCTCTTTTTTGCTCCGTGGTGGGCTCATTTCCAGCAAGGCCTTGATTTTTTCAGGATTAGCTTCAATACCTCGGGAATTCACCATGAAACCCAGGAATTTTCCAGACGAAACTCTGAAGGTGCATTTGAGCGGGTTTAGCTTCATTCTGTACTTGCGCAGGGTGTTGAACATCTCCATGAGGTCGCTAGTGAGTTCTTCCGCTTTTTTCGTCTTCACTAGCATATCATCCACGTACACCTCCATGTTCCTTCCTATTTGACTCGCGAACATTTTGTTCACCAGCCTCTGATAGGTGGCACCTGCATTTTTTAAACCAAAGGGCATCACCTTATAACAATACAACCCCTTGTCTGTTATGAACGAAGTGTGTTCCTCGTCAGCAGGGTTCATTGGTATTTGGTTATACCCTGAATACACGTCCATGAAGCTAAGTAGCTCGTGTCCCACTGTGGCGTCCACCAACTGGTCTATCCTAGGAAGCGGGAAGCTGTCCTTAGGACAGGCCTTGTTGAGGCTGGTAAAATCCACGCACGTCCTCCATTTTCCATTGGGCTTTGGAACCAGCACTGGGTTCGACACCCATAGTGGGTAAAACGCCTCTCGAATGAACCCATTCGCCTTCAGCTTATCAACCTCCTCTTTTAGGGCCGCGTATCTCTCTGGGTCTAGTGCCCTCCTTTTCTGTCTCATCGGCCTTGCTTTCGGGTCGATGTTCAGGTGGTGGCACATGACCATTGGGTCTATCCCCACCATATCCTCGTGACTCCAAGCGAACACATCGAGGTTGGCACTTAAGAACTCTACTAGTTTCTCCTTTATGTCATCAGCAAGGTTTTTTCCTACTTTCAACGTCCTCAACGGCTCATTCACAACCGTTACTTCCTCCAATTCCTCTACTGGTTCAGCTCTTGGCTCTTCTATGACTCGAGGGTCTAAATCGCTTGGGTTTGCGCCTTCATGCACAACCATCGCCATAGGTGCTGTTGGATTTGTGGCTGTGCGGAGGGATGTGTTGTAGCATTCCCTCGCTTCCTTCTGTTCTCCCTTCATGCGTGCTATTCCCCCGGGGGTTGGGAACTTCATAGCTAAATGGTACACAGAAGTTATCGCTTTCAATTCTCTTAGGGAAGGTCTCCCTAATACTGCATTGAAAGTTGAGGCGCAATCTACCACAACGAAGTTTGCCATTATGGTGGTTTGTCTGGGCTGTTCTCCCATAGTAAGGGCCAACTCGATCGCCCCCAGGGGCTGTATCGAATCTCCCGTAAATCCATACAAAGACGCAGCGCAAGGCTTTAGGTGGCGGAGGCTTAATCCCATCTTCTCCAGTGCCGGTCGATACAGGATGTCCACAGAGCTCCCATTATCCACCAAGGACCGATGTACCCTCATGTTAGCAAGCTGGACTGTCAACACTAGGGGGTCATTGTGGGGGAAGTGCACACCTCGAGCGTCTTCTTCGGTGAAAATTATTGAGTCGTTCTCACCTTTGAAACTCTTCGGGGGGCGCTGCTCCAGACTTAGGACGCACGGAGGTGGGCTTCGCCTGGCCTCCCTGGCATATCTATCTCGTCCCTTCCTCGAGTCGCCCCCAAATCCTGGTCCTCCGAAGATGGTCCTGACCTCTCCTTGCACTTCCGGTGCTACTTCTCGTGCCCGTGGTGAGGACGCTCCTTCTTCCGGCCTATGGTTCTCCTTGCAGACATATCTTCCTAAGTGCCCCCTACGGATGAGCTCTTCAATCTCCACCTTCAAATGGTTGCATTCCATACTTGTGTGGCCTATATCTTTGTGATACTGGCAATACTTGTTGGGGTCTCTCTTAGAGCGGTCTTTTTTCATCGGTGGGGGCCTTCTAAAAGGGACCTGATTTTCGTTTGTAACGAAAATATGCTCTCTCGCATGTGTGAGGTCAGTATAATAGGTGTAGGGGCCTTGTCTGTGCTTGTCAGAACGCGGGTGCTTTCGGGTTCGATCATCCCCCGCCCCCTCATAAACCCTCTTTTTCTTGGTATTGCCTTGGTTCTCCCGGATTAAGGGCTTTGACGAATTTTGGTCTTTTCCGGCCTTGAGGCTTTCGTGACCATCTTCCACGCGAATATACTTTTGCGCCCGCTCGTAGAAATCATCCAAGTCCATGACCTCTCTCTTGAGCATGTTATCCCATAATTTTCTCCCTGGGCGCACTCCAACTGTGATGGCAATTTTCAGCTCTCGGCGGGTCAGGCTCCCTACTTTAGCTGCCTCCATATTGAACCTGTGAATATAGCTCTTCAGACTCTCGTTCTCTCCTTGCTTCACATTTGCGAGGCTGGTGCCTAGCATCGTGTAGTCTCGCACGGTGTGGTGCTGCTAGAGGAATTCATCAGAAAGTTTTTGCCAAGATCTGATGGACCCTGGTCTAGGTCTTTTGAACCACTTGTACGCAGGTCCTTTTAAGGTGACAGCGAAGTAATGACATCTCGCCCCGCTGTCAATTCCCCTCAGCTTCATCAGGTCGTTAAATGTATCTAGATGGTATTTTGGATCTATGCTTCCTTCGTAGGGGTTCATATGGGGCTCCTTAAAATTGGCAGGGAGCCGGATGGCTTGGATCTCCCTAACGAAGGGTGACTCATGGTCGAACTCTTCCTCAACAGCTTGACCTCCAGAGGCGGTGACGATCTTGCTTCGCAGGCTCTTCATTTCTGTGTCCAGGTCCTGCCTCCTCTTTCTTAGGGAGTTCCTTAAAGCAGACGGGTTAAGATCCCCCTTTCCTTTGCCCTCTCGAGGCGCCATAGGGGGCGTGGTCCTTTTGCCTGCCCTCTTCTTATTGAGATCCTCCCGTAAATCCGAGGGTGCCCTTTTTGAGGTGACCTCGTCATCATTGCAAGGGGCAGCATTGGTCTTCGGCTCTGGCTTCTGGGCCTGCTTCGGTGGTTCGGGATGTTCTCGTTGCTTCGTTCGGAGGGTGTTACTAGTGGAATGTCAAGTCCTCCCATCGTCTACCGGGACGGTGGTCTCTGCCCCCTCCTAACCTTTCTCCTTTCTCTTGGGAAGGGTCACGCTTGACTTACCTTGCAACAGACCATTCAGCACTTCTTGCATGTTCTCCTGGGTAGTCTCCAACCTTTGGTTCTTACGGTGCAGCTCGCATATTTCTTCTTCATAGAATCGAGACTTAGAACTCGAGCTCACGCAATGGACTCAGGGATGCTTATCATGTCTATGTGTTGAGGGGCTCGGGTCCTGCCAGCTGGAGTTCGGTACTTGTGGTGGTTTAGGAGGCGGAAACTCGTTGGCATTTCCCGACGGTGCCTTTGGAAGACTCTCTCCGAGCGGGACGGCCGGTGACGTGACCTCTCTATCACCCTCGTGAACTTCAGGGTCCCTCGGGGGCTCCATATCTCTAGGTGGAGGAGGGTCCTTCATGGAGGCCTTCAGCTGGACTCCGTTAAGGTGGACCTCCACCTCTCGTGGTTCCCTGAGTCGCTTTGAACGTCTTGCTATTTCTCCTTGCCGGAAGTAATGGTAGAACAATAGCTTGGTACTTAGATTCCCACAGACGGCGCCAAACTGTTGACGGTGAGAACTCGTCAACTAAGTTAAGTTAGAAAAAGTGCAAAGTAAAGATTATCAAAAGAAAAGTTTTAGAAATCTAAGTATAAACTCCAAGAACAATTGCAGAAGAACAATGGTGAAATCAGTTTGTATTCACTATGGTGCACTTGCTACAGTAAATTTTCCAACCCCCCTCCATGTGGAACTGGGGTTCATTATATAGTGGGCTCTAATGGCCCTAGGTACACAGTGGTCCAGGGGACCAGGTGGTACATAAGTACACTATCAGGAGAGTGGTTTCAGAGGTGGTGTTGTTGGTACAAGTACATGGCCAGGTACCATGAGGATGTCTCCACTAGTCAACCGTACGACTGTCAGAGGAGTGGTGCAGGTGGTAATGGTGTCGACTCTGACATCTAGTTGGAAGCATGCAGGCCAGGCCCTCTCTCCCAGTGCTCCAACTACTTATCTCGCATGAGTGCCATGGTCTTAAAATCCGTACCCCGTACATGATTGTACCAACATGACCTTTCTGAATCATACTTGGGCTTTCACTTCTAGATGGTGGGGTTTCCACAGGTCTCCATAGGAGATGCATCTCGAGGTGAAGGGTGCGAGATGCTCCCCCGCGAGGCCCTCGGGGCGCAGCCGAGGCGAGGTACACGTGGCCCTTGGGTGAGGCCCTTGGGGGCGAGCCCACTAGGCACGCGTGGCCCTTGGGGGCGAGGCCACCCTACGCATGCGTGGCCCTTGGGGTGAGGCCACTAGGCACGCGTGGCCCTTGGGCGAGGCCCTTGGGGGCAAGGCCACCCTACGCATGCATGATCCTTGGGCGAGGCCCTTGAGGGCGAGGCTACTAGGCACGCGTGGCCCTTGGGCAAGGCCCTTGGGGGTGAGGCCACCCTACGCATGCGTGATCCTTGGGTGAGGCCCTTGAGGGCAAGGCTACTAGGCACGCGTGGCCCTTGGGCAAGCCCTTGGGGGCGAGGCCACCCTACGCATGCGTGATCCTTGGGCGAGGCCCTTGAGGGCGAGGATACTAGGCACGCATGGCCCTTGGGCGAGGCCACCCTACGCATGTGTGATCCTTGGGCGAGGCCCTTGAGGGCGAGGCTACTAGGCACGCGTGGCCCTTGGGGGCGAGGCCACCCTACGCAGGCGTGATCCTTGGGCGAGACCCTTGAGGGCGAGGCCACTAGGCATGTGTGGCCCTTGGGCGAGGCCCTTGGCGGCGAGGCCACCCTACGCGCAGATCTGATGGTGTCGCACGGCCAGCGTGCATGGATCCTGGTGGTGTCGCACGGCCAATGCGCGTAAGCCCTTGGTGGCACGCGAAGGGCTCTTTGCGGGGCTAGGTCTCGCTGGGCGTCTGGGGGTTCGACACGCTGAGAATTTCTGTCGAGATGCTCCGGTGTTGGGCATGCCGGGAATAGCCTCGCGTGCCTCCTTGCGAGAAGTAGATCTCCCATGGGGTTCGTGGCATAGGTAGGCGTCTAGTCATTCGGGGGACCTTGGCACGTGTTTTGGAAATTTCACAAGTATGAAATTTTGAGCATCCACATATTCCAAATATACATGTAACGGGCCAAATTACGAAAATTGTCATTCTCATAAGAAACAGACCCACATGCATATTTAATACACCTAAACATGCATATCTAGTCATATTATAATATAATTCAAGTAATCATATAATGATACACATACACATACATATCACATATACACATATTTCATAATTAAATCACATATACTCAAATAATTCTCCATAATTTGCCGTCTTGACCCCTAATCAAGGCCCTAAGCCTTATTAGGTCATTTGGGATGTTACAATGCACTTGGTCTGAGACGAGTTAATGTCGCAGGATGTAAAAATGAATGGCACTATACATCTATGGGAAGTTTTGTTCTCATGATTAATGGTCTAGTAATAAGTTGAAAGGGCTTAATCAACGATTCAACCAATTCGTTTTGTGTATGTACGTGGACAATAGGGTCCTCAACAACAATGCCAATGGACATATAATAATCTTTGAATGTTTGAGATGAAAAATTCACCAGCATTATCAGGCCTAACTTTCTTGATTGTATGATTAGTAAATTGTGCTCGTAGCTTGATTATCTGAGCCAAAAATTTTATAAATGTCACATTGCAACTTGATAGTAAACAAACATGTGGCCATCTACTGGATGTGTCTTTTAGTATCATAAAGTAACTAAATGGTCCTCTTGATGTATTGCTCGAGAGATAACATAGAACACTTAAGCGAGACCTTACCTCTTATTGACTTGAACAAACTAACGACTCGTTCTCGCCTAGCGCTAGGTTTTTAATCTTATTATTCCAATTTGGAAACCAGGGTTAGGCCACATCTTTGATGAATTTGTCTACATATCACCTTAAATTTGTTCAAGAAATGAAGGTAATTTTTTTTTTATTTTTCCTGGAGAAGGTCTTGTAATAAATTTTCCTAAAGAACAAGCTCTTCGTGCAATTTTATTTGTTTGAGGGGTCTTTTGGTTTTATAATGGATGACCATGTGAGCTTTTAATAATTTGTCCCATCATTATTGAACTAGGATGACCAAGCCGGCCATGCCAAATATTGAATGTAGAAAGATCATTACTCTTTTCTTTAACTACTAATGTGACTTAATTTCGTTTATATAAGTATAGTGTAATCCACTTGGGAGCATTGATAGTTATTCTAATAAGTGCTACTTTCGTGAATTACTTGTATTATTTTCATATATTTCATTTTACCTTTTGTAATAAACTGGGTATCATATCCAAGAAGTTATATGTCATTAAAACTCAACAAATTCCTCTTAAATTTTGGTGAAAACAAAGCATTATTTAAAATAAAAAAAAAATTGTTTCATTAGGTGATAGGAAATTTGACCTTATTCAGTCAAGTATCACTACAAAAAACGGGACTTTTGCACCGGCAAAACCCAGGCAATTTTTGCCGATGCAATTTTGCGCCGGCAAAGGACCGTGACGTACCCCCGTCGCTAATTTCACTTTTGTCGACGCAAATGTAATGCGCCGGTAATGGTATCTTTTGGCGACGAAAAAATACGCCGGTAAAAATAATGATGCGCCGGCAAAATTTTTTGTCACATTGTTGTGGAAAACACTTTTAGCGGCGCAAAAAATGCACCGGTAAAAGGTGATTCTTTTAGTGTCGCATTTTTGCGCCGGGAAAGGTGTATATATATAGTGAGGATTGAAACTTTTGCCAACGGAATTTTGCGCCGGTAAAAGTATTTTTTTAATAATATTTTTGATTAAATTACTAATTTTATTTTCAATATATTAATATTAATTAATAATTTTTTATTTTAATATATTAATAATTATTTAATTTTTTAGTAATATTATTTAATTAGAAATAAAATTACAATTTTATAAATAAAAAAAAATTACAACTATTAATATTTATTGTCTCCACCAAACATGAAAATATAAAAGTAGTTTAGTAAAATAAATGTCTCATAAATTAAACTTTAAATAAATAAAAAAAAACTTCTACAAACGACTACTGCCCGCCTCATCATCCCCGCCCCCGTCAGCATCATCGTCCTCGTCCAGATCCTGGTCTGGTAAGTCAACTGTAAAACCATGAGCCAATTCACCAACCTGCTTCAACAAAGCACTGAGCAGGAGATCTTGACGCCGTTGACAACTCTCAAGTTTGGTATTATGCTTTTTTAGGTTATGATTTTCTAGCATAATGTCCTCAGTTCGCTGCAAAAGGCTGTCCATTTCAGGTGGCAATTGCCCGGACATTTGAGAAGTTGACGAAGATGCTGCCCTCTTTGCGCCAATTGCCTTCAACCTAGGCAACCCCCCAAACCCTTTCTTATAACGCGAGCGGGGTCCAAGGACATCCGTGACAATATCCATATCAGGCGGGAACTGACCGTCGACATTATCGCTGACACAAGAAGCAGCAGATGATACAGGGGCCGTACTCTGCGATGCTCGACGCTCGGTCATCTCAGTCTGCACAATAAAAAGCATGTATCTCGAATTCCAATATAACATTATTTGAAAACCTAACTTATAAATTTTTAATATAACAACATATAAAATATAATTTTATTATCTATCTGCCAACATCCTATCATTAATGACTGCAGACCAGTGATTAAAAAAGAATGTAATTAATTTTGTTCCCGTATTAGGGAGCAAGTGGGCTAAAGTAAATTTGGTCATGAAAATCAATATCTGAATGAAAATCATGAAAATGTTGTTGATATATACGGTAGGTGCAGTTAATTCCATTAATGGGGAATTTACGTCTCCAAGCATATACATCAACTACATTTGCATGTTTTTCATTCAGATATGAATTTTCATGACCAAATTTACTTTAGCCCGCAAGCTCCCTGATACGGAGACAACATCAATTACATTCTTTTTTTTATCTTAGTCCACAATCATTAATCATAAAAATATTGACACATAGATTATAAAGATTTCATTGTTAAAAATTTAATTAATAATTAATAAATAATTACTAATTGACAACAACCAATTAATAATTAATATTTATTAATTATTTACTAAACTTTTTTAAAGTTAAATGATCATAAATTAGTTAAGGTTATGCAACTTACATGTTTAGTCGCCGCTGCATCACTAATCCACTTATCCTTCTTCTTGTGGAGGTGCTCGAATGTGTCGATCATGCTCGGGAGCTCGCCAGTAGATGGGTCCATCTAAAAAAGCAAATTATTTAAACATTGTGACATTTATAATATTTTCGTAAATGTAAGGATATAGGTTATTATAATTTACGTGATCATAAACATGGGCAACGATGGATTTGGAACATTGTCCTCCTGGTATGGTCATGTTTGCTCGAGCTTCTTTATTTTTCTTCGATATACGCTTCAAACAGAAAACAATACTCATTAATCTAGATTGTAATTTTATAATTAAAAATTAATGTAAAATCTACGGCATACCTGGTGAGAATCAGAAGCTCAAAAATCACATAAAATTGCCCAATCATAAAAAGTAATCGACACAAAAGGTTTTGACTTCGCTCTCTCATTGTCCACCTCTCCTCCAACATCTACCTAGTGTTTCTTCATTGTGTGGCGCCAATCAGTCAGATGTTTTTGCATTTGTCTTACCATGGCATCGTTGATTACTGGATTATCTTCTGGATAAATGAATTTTTCCTAAAATCACAATTAAATTTGGAATTTGTTAAAATATTATGAAGATAGACAAAATATTTAATAGTGAGTTATTAAAGGTTTAAAAAATGCTTACAGATAGCCTCTTTCGAATAACTTGATTTTTTTATCAAAAAAATGTAAATTTTATTTTTTGTTAAATTGAAAAATAAATTGAAAATTATTTTAAGAATAATAACAATGTGGACAAATCATGTAGTGTCACGTGTCCTTTGACTAGTCAACTTTAACATTTACTTATTTATTACTTTTATTTTAAAATTAATTTAATTATACATTAATTTCATTTTGTAATTTTTTATTAAATTCTTCAATTTGTATTGGATTATTTACTTAATCAATAACAATTTTATTATATTTATATTTTACTTAATTATATTTTATTAAATCATTTATATTTTTAACTTTTTTCAATTACAAAACATCTAATATTAATGTTAAAATCAATTATTATGATTGGTAATTTTGTTTTATTTAGATTATAGTTAAAAATTATTTTTTTGATGAATTTTTAATTATACTTAAATTTTTATTTAATTAATTATTAAACTTTTATTAATTTTACTAACTTTAACAAAATTTGAGCAGCATAACGATAATATTTCAAACTATCCCAAAAATTGAAAAACCTACAAATTAAACACATATATACCCAGAATATTCCCAGATCATACAAAACATATATATATATATATACATTAACAAATACATCAATTTACATATATACAAATATTTAACCACAAAAAAACATATACCAAAACTAATTTTTTTATTAATACATATTTACAAAAATATCACATTTAATATAAAACAATTTAAAAATATAAACATACATTATTAATCTGGTTTTTTTAAGTTCATACTTTAACTAAAATACATATATCGCAAAATACAATATAATAAATATTAACAAGCAAAATTAAACAAATACATATAACACATTAAAATAAAAAAAAAATACATATTCAAATTTGTTTTTTAAATTTTACAAAAAAATTAATAAATACAAAAAACATATATGATAAAAGTAACTTAAATATAGTTGTTATTAAGAGAAACAAATACATATAAAGCATTAAAATAAAAATTAATTTTAACGGCTATATTTTTTGTAATTAATGTTAATTTTCCTAAGACTAACAAAATTTGGGCAGCATAACAGCAATATTTTAAACTATCCAAAAAATTTATAAAACCTGCAAACTACACACAAAAATATACATAATATTACTAGATCAATATACAGAATATTCCCAGAGCATGCACAACATAAACGCATATTTACTTAAAATTTCTAAAATATTTTAAAATTTGATTTTTAATTGCTAAAATTTAATCTTATTATAATACCAAATCTAATCTCATAATCTTAAGATTAATCGAATACTAATTAAATTAATTTCTAATAATGAGATTATATTAGAACATCTAATGTAATGATTTTTACTATACTATCATGCACAACATAAAATTTGATTTTTTCTTGTACCTCTTTTTCTAAAATTTAAAACAGAAAATAAAAATAAAAAATAAACAAAATACAAAAATTAAATCATATATAAACAGAAATAAATAAATACAAAATACAAAACAGAAAAAAAAAACATAAATATAACTATAACCATATACATTTTCGGTTTAAATATATAATATATATTAATTTAAATATATAATATATATCAGATTATATAATATATATCAAATTATATATAATATATAATATATATATATATCAGTTTATATATATAATATATAACATATATAAATATATATATATCGGTATACTTGTGCACTGTGCAGCGTGGTGGTCCGGTGGTGGCGCGGTGGTCCGGTCGGCAAGGTGTGGCGGAGTGGTCCCGTCGGCGGCGGTGTCCTAAAACTGAGAAAAAAAAAATTAAATGAGAAGAAAATTTAGGGGCAAAACAAACAAAAAAATAAAACAACTTACCCTTGAGAGAGATGGAGTCGTTGAAGAAGAGTTTCTGAAAAAAAATGAAAGAAGAGAGTGTCGGATATTAACACAGAGGAGAGAGAGAGACTTTCGTTTTTCTGAAAAATGGAACTGAAATGGGGAAGAAGAAGGCTTGCGGTTGTGTAATATCGTTATGACTTTTGCCGGCGCGTTTCGTTGCGCCGACAAAAGTCAAAAAATGCGCCGGCAAAAGTATTTAGTAAACCCTACCACAAAACGTCGTCGTTTTACTAATGCCCTCTTTTGCCAGCACAACGAAATGCGCCGGCAAAAGTATACCCACCTACTTTCTTGAAAACGTGCAAAATTCAAAAAACACGTTTGACTTTTGCCGGCGCGTTAGGTGAAATGCGCTGGCAAAAGTTTGTGGGTTTTATTTTAAAATCTGATGGTACTTTTGTCGGCGCAATTTGGGGTTGCGCCGGCAAAGGTACTGCCTTTTTTTAAAGCGATCACTTTTGCCAGCGCAACCCCAAATTGCGCCGGCAAAGGTGTTTGTTTTTGCCGGCGCAATTCACCAGTTGCACCGGTGAATAAGGAATTGCGCTGACAAAAAGCTTGTTTCTTGTAGTGTATCTAGGGCTTGGTATAGTATTGACAATTGCTTTTGTTGGTTCCAAGTCAAAATAGTTTTTTTTTTATTATTATTATTATCTTTAAGCAGGTGCAGTACATTGTGCCAGTAGCTGGTATGGAAAAATATTCCATATTAGCTTTATGCTCATCTTCAATAAAAGAATAATCAATATCACACCTTAAGAAATACAAAATAATAAAAAAGATAAGAATAACATATTGCATCACGTGGAAACAAATACATTATAAAAATAAGAATGCATATTAAACAAATACATTTAGAGTACAAATTAAAGCCAATCATTCTTGGTTTCCACCTGTATCATAGTCATTGTTATCAATGAAATCATCAGTAAAGTTGAAAGTATCCATATGAGTAGAATTATTCATGGGATCACTGTTCAATCAAATTTAATTCTTCTCCCTTTTCTTTTATAGATGCTTGATATAATTCACAAAGACGACAATGTCATTTTGTACCACACCTATAACATGAATATTTAGGAATCTGAGAAGGATTACTGTTATACCTATTTTTAGGTACAACAACATAGCCGGTGACATGGAAAAACTGCGAAGAATGGGATACAGGAAAATGTTGTTTACCATAAGGATATAGCTGGTCGTGCAGGCCTTGTCGCTACCCCAAAGGAAGATTTGCTCGCCTATATCATGGTTCCAAGTCACGTGTGACCATTAAACCACAATGATAGTATGTAATTGTGTATCTGCTTTAGTTGGTAATAATACTCCTAGGGTTTATAGGATTTAACCATTACTAGTAATGAGTGATCTACATACTCCATGCAACCCCAATCTCCACTATAAATGAAGGGAGAAGGAACCTTAGCTTATTTTAAAGACTATTTTCTATAGAAAAGAGTCATTAATTTCTAAATAATTAAAGTTCTTCAACTACTATTATACTCAAATGATTCAAGTTCATCTGGACTTGGTGGTTGTGGAATTACTAGCAAAATAAGTGACTAAAGTAGACATAGGTCAATTATTAAGGTCGAACCAATGTAAACCTTTTTTCTTATTTATTTACAGCATTTATTATTTTCCTAGTTTGCGCACATTTGCCATTGTTTAATTAATTTAGTAGTTGACTAAAATTTGAGTAAAAATTACCATAATAACTTGTGTCTCATCTATGAATTGCCTTTTTTTTTTGTATTCACAAGTTCTTTCCAAGGGATTATGAAAATGGTAATTCGTCTATGTTTTTGGCCACGACCACGACCACGACCACGGCCACGTCCATAATTGTTATATATTGCAGCATTTACTTCTGGTAATATTTTTGAACCAATAAGACTTGATTGATGATTTTTCATTAATAATTCATTATTTTTTATGCTACAAGGAGATGTGACTAGTATAGAATATTTTCTAAAACCACACAACATGTATTGTTGTTGCAATGTTAACACTCTCTTAAAAATCTGCATGTGAAATCTATGGGGCTCAGTTTGAGGGTATAGAATCCAAGAAGGAAGTTTGGACAAGCTAAGGACTATCATCTCCAAGCTAGAACCGTCAAAGGTAGATCTTTGGTTGGTTTTGAGTTGATTTTGGTTTTTGATGTTAGATTTGGTTGTATAGGTTGATTTTTTGGTTTTGAAGTTTATTTTATGCTTGATGGTTAGGTTGGTTGATTTATTGATTTGCATGCATGTGGTTAGGGTTTTGCTAGTTGTGTTAGTTTTGCTAGAATGTGTAAAAATGCATGCTGTCGAGTTTTCGTGGTCTGACTTCAAACGGGTTAGATCATACCCTACTACCTCTATTTGTGGAAATAATTTATATGTTTTCATAGTTCTAGATGATTACTTGATTTTAGGCTTTTGAAAATGGGAAAAAGGTGTTTTCAAACCAAAGTTATGAACTTTTTGGCATCTTGATGTAAATCTGGAAAACTTCTGGGCAACATGCACTGCTCAGATTATTTTGACTTTTGAATGGGTTTTACTAATAAAAAAGCTATGAAATTTTGTAATATGTTATTTTAAACACGTTTAAGGGTCACTGTGAAAGTTTAATGAAAAATATGTTAAGATATAAGAGATATGATTTTTCAAAGTTTGCCCTAGAATCTATAAACAAAACTTCTGGGCAGCAAGCACTGCCCAGATGGGTTTAAATATTTGGTTAAGTTTTATTATTCCAAAAATTATGAAATTTTTTAGGAAGCTAATTTAGACATTTATAAAGATCTATGTAAAATTTAAGAAATAACTGGGCTACGGTGTAAGAGAAATAAATTTTCAAATTTACCACAAAAACTGGGAAAAATTCGAATAAGTTTTGTCATCCCAAAAATTATAAAATTTTTAAGGAAATTATTTAAGATGTGTACAAGGGCTCCTATAAAATTTTAGAGAAAAATGTGTTTCGGTTTAAGAGAAATAATTTTTCTAATGTTGCCCTAAAAACTGAAAGGTAGCAATTTCAAACCTTAACGAAAAGTTGATTTTTACGATTTTATAAGTTAAGGGTCCAATTTTCCTTCTTAAAAAAAACAACATAAAGAGATATCCTAGGTTATGGGTAAGAATTTGTAAGAATGGCAGTTTGGGTTTTATAGAACATTTAAGAGAGCGATATGAGATGGTTAAATATTATTTGAAACGGATCAATAAGCGGTATTTTGGTAATTAATAAAAACGGTAAATTTTCATAAGAAGACGACAAGTTGGTATTTTCTAAAGATATGAGTTGAGTATAACTTCTTTTTCCTAAAACCAAAATACGAGTTATCCGATAAGTGAGTTCTTCATTTAAAGAATATTAAAATGCATGGAGGTGAGCGTGTTGCGGCGAGACCAATTTTCCTATGATACCATTAAGACTAAAACGAAATCTGACCTTATACATTGTGAAGTGTATAAGAGATTATAGTATAGAGTCCCTAAGAATTGATTTCATGTAGCTATTGTGGAATATTAACTATAAGAATATGCCATAATTTAACCTGAGTCACTGTGTTGTTTCACTACAGTGTTATCTAAGCGTGAAGGCTCACTTCTAGATAGAAGGTTTCCACAAGCAAGCATTGAGGAATCCGAGTAAGACAACTTATGATATGTTTGGCTACAACACGTTAATGACTAGTTTAGATAACTGAGTTAATAGTTAATAATTTGAACTAGTCCTAGAATTTTTACTCAAGACCGTGGTCCTAGAGAATTCGCATACTCATGACTTAGGTAAGCAGTTCTGCTAGCTACCGTGACAACTATGATCTCCAGCTAGCCACCGGGGAACTATGTGAGAAACTGGTTGACCACTGATGCCTGTGTGGCTAAGTCGGTTGGCCATCGCAATATGTAAGAAGTCTGGTTCGCCATCGATGACTGTGTGGCTAAGTCGGCTGGCCATCGCGATATATAAGAAGTCTGGTTCGCCACCGATGCCTGTGTGGCTAAGTCGGTTGGTCATCACGATATGTAAGAAGTCCGGTTCGCCACCGATGCATGTGTGGCCAAGTCGGTTGGCCATCGCGATATGTAAGAAGTCCGGTTTGCCACCGATGCATGTGTGGCTAAGTCAGTTGGCCATCGCGATATGTAAGAAGTCTAGTTAGCCATCGATGCCTGTGTGGCTAAATTTGGTTGGCCATCGTGATATGTAAGAAGTTTGGCTTAACACCCGTGACATAAGAGTTTAGTTAAACTCCGTGACACGTAAGTAAGTTAATTCCAAAATCAAATCTCTATGGCTAAGAAAGTATGACGAATTCCTCTAGGAGTCTGGGTAATTGTTGTAACTAGTTTACACCCATGGACGCAATGGTGAGATATGCTAAGATATGTTGAGAAATGTTAAGCTATGTTGAAGGTTCCTCCAGAACCCTGAGTAAGTATGTATGATATGATATGAATGACTAAGTAAGAGTGTATGTTATGATACAATTGAGAAAGTAAGTATGTATGTTACCAGTTAAGACTGTATGTATGCCCTGGGATTTTCTACGTGCAGGTGTACCTTCAGGTGATAAATTTTGGTTATGAGGCATGACCACAAGTTTGTCAGGACGTTAGCACGTTCTTAAATTATATGTTAGGGTTCGGTTTCCTCATAATCCTATTCTTGGTTGATTATCTACCTAGTTACAGTTAGTTAAGTTATTGTTCTGTTTATGTGGTTATGTTTGTTAAGTTGTTCTTACTAAGCGTTTCGCTTACCTAGTTGTTTTGTGTTGTAGGTAAGCTCAAAGGAAAAGTGGATCAGTGAGCGCCAGAGTTTATCTGCGAGGATGTACATGTGGACCGACCTTTTTGGAATTCACGTTTTTGGGATTATAACCCACATGATAACTAATAGTTTATTTTGGGTGAATGTTTTAAAATTATGACATTGTAATTCACTTTTAAGTATGCGCATACTTCCGAACTATTGTATGTTTTGAAAAGTTTTTTTTATATGGATTTTCGGTTACCTTATTTTAGAAAATGGTTATGTTTTCCGCAAATTATTTTAAGAGATTTTACGGGACATTACATTAATAAACAACTTTGGGTACCATTCCATCATTCCTCCTCTAATTCCCACGTTGTTTCTCTATATGAGAAATTGACCTAGGGTAATACTTTTGAATATCAACTCTTTAATTCCCTTTTCTAAGAACATGGGAGATCTGTCTATTGTGTGTGACAATGGGAACGTCCCGCTTAACTGAGATCAATCTTGGGGGGACAATAACCCACCTAACACGCACAATATGATGGGAGTTGGTAACCAGCTCCTAATAACCTACAGGCAAAGGATCGCACCCTCGAACGATTGTCCCTAATGGAGGAGCAAATGAAGAGGCTCCTGTCTGGGAAAAATATATATGATTACAATTTTGATGAGGAGCTCGAGCCTTTTGCCCCTCATATTGCAATAACTCTGTATCACGTTGGCTTCAGGATGCCAACTATGAACACATATAACGAAACCACCGATTCGTCCAACCACATTGGGACCTTCAACACTCTAATGATGGCCCATAATGTGAACCTCGACATGCAATGTGTTCTATTCCTAGCTACATTAACTGGACCGGCCAATCTATGGTTCAACAAAAATAAGAAACACTCAGTCACCACTTGGAAAAAGTTGTCCTCCAAGTTCAAGAGATAGTTCTGAGCTGCCAAAGAGGTTCGAGTGGAGGCCAAATCACTGGCCAACATTAAGCAATAGATCGGTGAGTCCCTGAAGGCCTACCTCAATCGATTTACTAATGTGGCGATTCGAGGTAGAGACATTGATGACAGTGCCAAGCTCATGGCCATGAGAATCAGAATCACTGCATGAGGAGATCTATGGAAGGAGCTCCAAAGGAAATGAGTGAAAAGTGTAGATGAATTCTTGGCTCGAGCTCAAGAATGGATAAATCTAGAAGAGCCAAAATTTGTTGTCACAGGAACCAGCCAGACCCTCGTTCAGCCCGCTAGAGTGGTGGTGGATGTTATAGCTACGGCTTAGCCCGCTACCCAGAATAACCAGGTGGGAGGCAATAAATGAAAAGGGAATGGTGAGGGTGACCAGAACGGGTCCAAGAAAAATAAGCACAGGGAGACGTACACTTATATCTTTCCCACGTATATTGACCAAACAGATACACGAGAACGTATTTATCTGGCTAATTTTGCCCGTCTTCCATGGAAGAAGCCTGAGCCCATGAATCATTAAAGGGCAAAGAGAGACCCGGCTAAATTCTGCTTATACCACAATGATACCGACCACAACACAAATGATTTTCGTTAGCTAAAGGATGAGATTGAGACTCTCAATAGGGTTGTACCATTAGCCCAATACGCTTGGAATAGGGTAGCTCCTAACCAACCAGCAGGGTAGAACCATCAACCAGCTCCGAGTAACCAAGTCAATCCAGCACAAGCTCAACTAGCTCATGGAAATCATATCATCCCTGCCCTTGTTGAAGGGAGGAACATAGCCACCATTGAAGGCGGACCTCATCTGGCAGGAAAGAGCAATGGAGCCCAGAAGAGATATGTCTAGGGGCTGAAAACATATGATGGCACCGAGTTCGTTCCGGAGCAAAAGTTATCGCCTACTGCAATCTCAATGTTCTGACGCTTAGGGTCAACATAACTTCTTTGTCGACTTTGAGTAATTAACATTTGATTCCTCATCTTCTCTACCGTATCACTGGCCTCTCTTATTGCTTCTTGACCCAATATCTTCATTTCCCCTACCTCATCCCATTGTAAGGGTGATCTACATTTTCGTCCATAAAACATCTCATAAGGAGTCATTCCTATGGTTGATTGGTAACTACTATTGTAAGAGAACTCTATCAGTGGTAGATAATGACTCTAGGATCCCGAAAAGCCCAAAACACAAGCTCTTAACATATCTTCCAAAATATGTACTGTTCGTTCTGATTGACTATCTTTTGGGGGAAGAAATGTCGTACTAAACTTCAACTTTGCACCCATTGCTCGTTGTAAATTTTCCCAAAATTTAGAAGTGAAATAGAACCTCTATCCAATACGATGGACTTGGGTACTCCATGCAATCATAATATCTTCACCTACATACAACTCTACATACTGGTCTGGAATGTAAGTGGTTCCTAGGAGAAAGTGGATTGTCTTTGTGAGTCTGTCAACTACCACCCAAATGGAATCATGTTGCTTTGTTGTCATCGGTAATCCTACCACAAAATCTATAGCTATGTCCTCCCACTTCCACTTGGGAATGATCCAAAGGTTGCCGCAACCCATAGGGTCTTTGATATTTAGCCTTAACTATTTGACAAGTAAAACACTTTGTCACATACTTCGCTATATCTTTCTTCATTCCTGTCCACCAGTACATAGTTTTCAAGTCATTGTACATCTTGGTAGACCCTAGATGCAAAGAATATGGCGTAGTGTGTGCCTCTTGCATTATCTTTTCCTTTAACTCGTTATTATTCGACACACACACACCCGCACTTTATATCGTAGCAATCCCCCCTCAGATATTAGAAATTCACCATCTTTGTTTTCTTGCAGTAACACTTCTAGTTTGAGTATGGCGTCATCTTCTTTTTGTTTTCCCGTTATCTGCTCCAATAAAGTTGACTGTGATGTAAGATTTGCCAACTTCCCAGTTACAAAATATATTCTAACTCTTACGATCTCTTGCTGGAGTGGTACTTCGAGAGTATTTAATGTAGACATGCTTCCATAACTTTGCCTATTCAAAGCATCTACCACTACATTTGCCGTACCTGAGTGATATAACATCTCACAGTTATAGTCCTTCACCAATTCTAATCATCTTCTCTACTTCATATTAAATTCTTTATGTGTAAAGAAATACTTTCAACTCTTATGATCTGTGTATATCTCACACTTTTCTCCATACAGATAGCGCCTCCATATCTTTAAATCAAAGTTCACAGCTGCCAACTCAAGATCATGAGTAGGATGTCTTTGCTCATACTCCTGCAGCTGTCTTGAGGCATAGGTTACTACTCTGTCATTCTGCATCAATTCTTATCCTATTCCTTGTTTGGATGCATCATAATATACCACAAATTTGTCCTTATTTATTCGTACACACAAAACTGGCGTAGATATTAGTTTGTCCTTAAGTATTTGGAAACGGTCATCACATTTGTCCGTCCAAATGAACTTTTGCTGCTTGCACGTCAAATTTGTTAAGGGTGTCACTATTTGTTAGAAATGTCCCAATTTCTTGAAACGCTACGTGCATGTATTTTTATAAAGTATTTAAATAAGAAGACATGTCTTGAATTAAATAGCTTAAAATTTACTAAAAATTTGGTAACTAATACCCTTTAAAAACAAAAGAAACTCCAGAGTCTCATCTTTGAAAAGAAAACAAAACAAGTAGTTCAATCTTTGTACCAAAATCCTTACAAAACTAAACAAAACATCTTTTAACAATCATAAAAGAAAACTGAAATAATAACATAATCCAAATAGGTCCAACCCCTATGGTCGTTAAATCCCGAACACGTATGCCCTCCGCTGGAGCTCTCCAACTCATTGCTGAACAACTAACTATTTACCTTTACCTACAACACAGAGTACTCGTGAGCTAACGCCTAATAAGAAGAGTTGTGTAGGACACAACCCTCCAACCTAGACTAAAACAACTTATAAGCAAAACATTATTATTCATGAAAACAATAATCATGCATCATCTATTCATAAAACAAGACATAACTTAACATGACATAATCACATAAAAACAAAACCAACATAACATAACATACCATATAGGAATCACTCTAGCCGTAGACCAATACTATCCTGGTCAAGTGTGCAACCAAGCATGAAAACATAAGCATGCATTTCAACATAGCACACGCATGCAATTAATCATAACATAAACATGCAAATTACCACACCATAAGCATGTCACACAAAACATACAACATACATACATATATAACCAATTCACATATCTCGAATAGCTTAAACTAAATTACACTCATGATATATATATATATATATAATCAAATATTCTTAAGCACGTCAAGTGTACACTCTGTGTGTAGGTATTTACTCTTCTTACCTCAGGTCCAAGCAACAACAATAATTTTGTTTTCTTCAAGTTCCCTTACTGAGCCCTGGTCACAACATAGAATGCCAAAACCTTAATTTTCATAACAAAACAAAAACTATATCACAAATGCACACATGTCCTTCCTAATTTTGATTCATACTCAAAGTGTGCTAATAAAAATTCCAAAACCATTCTACACATGACCCATAACCAATGACAAATAAATAAAAACCGAAATTTAAAACTAAACCAAACTTCCCATCCTAGGGGAGTATCACGGTCGCACTCATAGAAAGTTTCAACTTTCTGGAATTGTAGTGCAGTCGTGCTGGCCATGGGTGTGGTCGTGGTCGACGATTTCTTAGAAATCGTATGTTGCAATTTTAACCCCAAATTTCTCAAAAACTCGAACTTAAACATCACCAAACCCAGATTTCAATATACAATAACTCAATAATCGATAAAAAAAAACATTCCCAAACATATTTAATCAATAATTTATCATTAATTCATGCATTCATTCAAAGTTATCATAAATGAATGGTTAGGGTTCAAGAACCCTAACTTTATCTTCAACCTCTAGACAACCTCTCACTGTAACCCATATCTCATTACACAAGAATCAATCCATAGCATGTTTCTGTAACACCCTGGTTACCCCAGAACAGTTACGGTGAACGGTGAACCGGAAATTTGACTCATTGCCTGAGTCCTTTGGTTAAAAACGTGATCTAAGTGTTATTATCAGGTTAAGGTGAAAACTAATAAAAAGGAAAGGATAAGTTTTATTGATACATAAAACTGTTCATGGGCCCACAAGAACATTTACAATTTATTTACAACTCAAAAAGGTCACTACTGTTCCAAAATTATAAACCCGCCGACTTAAGCGGCAAAAATAGGGTAAACCCCCTAGTTCCTCTGAGAATTCCTTGGCCGTGGTGGTCAAGTGACCGCATATGTACACATCACCACCTAAGCTCTCCACTCAAGGCTAGGTGAGCTTTTCTTTTCCTTTACCTGCACCACATAGCACCCATGAGCCAAAGCCCAGCAACAAAACATAACATTATATGTAAACATTATCAAATGATTATCATTATAATCACACTGAGCATAAAGCTTTCAAAAAAATGAGTGAACATCACATGAGGTCCTGATAAACCATACTGAGTGACTAACAAGCAAGTCACTAATTCAAATTGAAGAGTGGCTGCTAGGTAAGCCACTAGCCTTCAACAGGTTCTGGTTAACCATACTGAGTGACTGACAAGCATGTCACTGTTTCAAGTGGGAGAGTGGCTGCTAGGTAAGCCACTAGCCTCCAAGCGCTTATATTATTCATCGACTTTGAGGTCGGTCTGGCATTAATGCTCTTTGAGTCATTCAATGCAGATGGTCGATTAGATCTAACCTCTGTTGGCTTGCGTTAACACGCTAAGGCCGTTCTGACTAATGAGTCAGTGCAACATGACCAGTGCCCAGTACCACTGCCGAACCTGACTAATAAGTCACAGCTTCACAGCTGATACTAGCACCTTTGCCAAATTTGACTAATGAGTCAGCACCATGCACAAGTGAGCAACATATGCTAAGTATTCCACAATCAATTCATGTCCATATTCATTCAACCAACATGCCTCAAGAATAACCATGCATGTCACATTTGGGGTGCAGTTTTCTTACCTCTGGTTCGAGCTAGAATGAATAAAAGAACGACCCTTGAGAACGATCAACCTTTTGGTCCTTTAGCGGTTACCTGGTCATAACCAATTATGGGATTCCATCAATAAAATAAATCATAAAAGGTTCCCAAACAAAAACCTAGCCTCCAAGACATCAAACACTACTTAACCGGGTAGTAGGTTCGACCCCGAGGCCTAAGGCTTGAATCCCCAAGCTAAAAACTCCATTCTGGCCAAAAAGCCACTAAGGGCCGCGGCCCTCCCCAGTTGCGCTGGGGCGTGCCCCTCTAACAGAGGCAACCCTCTCTGCCAGACGCCAAGGGCCGCGGCACACCACAGCCATGCCGCGGTGCTTAACCCAGACCAGCCAAAAAGGATAGCACGCACCAGCAAACTTTCCCCTGCGTTTTCCCTTGGAACCAAGCCCTCTAACCAGCTCCAAACCTCCTCCAAACACTCAATTTAACCTCTAAACATCACCCATAACTCACCCTCATCAAAACCCAAGCTAAACTTCAATCAAAACCTCCTCAAATCCAAACTTTCATCAAGAAATCATAAGCTGAAAAACTAAAAGAAAAACAGAGCACAACTAGAAACCAATGACTTAAACTCACCTCAAATCCAGATTTGAACCTCCTTCAATGGTTGAACCAAGTCCACAAACCCAGCCCTTGGATTTCCTAGCTTGAAACCCCACTTTGAGCTCAAAAAATCCAAAGGAGAAATGGTGAAGGATGGTGTACGGGTTGGAGAAGAAAGACCATGTTTTGGCTCTGTTTATTCTATATGCTTCTACAGCCAACTAAAGGGTTATGTAAATCCATCCAAATGACTAAAATTCCCTTAAGTCATTTAAGGCTTCTAAAACCATTCAAAGGGTAAAATTGGTACTTTCCACTTATCCCGTTAATCATAATTAACGCTTCTCAATTCCCGCTAATCTCAATACCCTCAAACACCAATAATTCACATCCCGTTACCCTTTAAAGCCCGGTAACATTCTAATCATTAAAAACACCCGAGACTCACCCCGAGCCCCGTGCTTAAACCTGTTATGACCAAACTGATAATTAACATACCACGATCGTCTCATGCCGAATAGCTCGAACAAACCCACATTATAATGTGGTCTCAAAATATATCACCAACATGCGAACAAATAAACAATTTACCCTCAACGGGCCAAATTACCATCACACTCCTGTAATTAAAAATATGGACTCACATGCATGCATTTCACATCATATCATAATATAATCCACATATACATGCATTTTATCATTTAATGGCATAATTAAACAAGTATGGCCCTCCCGACCTACTATTCCCGCCATTAAATCATAACGGAGAATTCAGGGCATTACAGTTTGTATCATTGAATTACAATCAAAATCATCCCAAAAGAAATGCTAACAATATAATCATGATTTCTAGATCAAATTTCAAAAACAATTAATATCCACAACCTAATTCTATAGAATAATTAATTTACTTCAAGCTGAATCCTAGTCCTCCAACCTTCTAGACTTCAACTTTAGAGAGAATATTGCTTTGATCGATACAGCGGCTAACAATAATACGATATACTAACCCTAAAACTAAAAGACTAATTTGCCCATAATTCTAACCCTCTCATAATTAGGATCAAGTCCTTTTAGTAATTTCACACAAAACTAATAGTTTTCAATTTTCTTAATTAACTTATGACCCAAAATTCCTTTAAATTGTACTATGGCCCTTAACTACACAATTTGAGATACTTGTGTCATTACTACTTGAAGGAATCATTGTTGTTGCTCATAAACATCCACAATTTCATAAATTGCTCACATAATATATTTTAAATCATAAACATAGTCAAATAGACACATAATCATGTAATCACATATAATTACAAAAACACCCCTAATGGTTCCATATTACGAAAATACCCATTTCAAAGGAAACAAATATTACACTTCAATAAACCTCCTGTAAATCCTGCCAACCCTAAGAAACTTCTTACTTCCATCGTGTTCTTAGGTTTTGGCCAATCCTTCACGTCTTCCACTTTAGTAGGATCCATCACTACTCCATCCTCATAAACTAAGAAAGCTACTTTCTCCAACCAAAAATCACACTTTTTGAACTCCACATACAACTAGTGTTCCTTAAGCCTTGTGTAGTGTCAACCGAAGATGGTCTTCATGTTCAATTGCAGACTTCGGGTAAATTAAGATGGCGTCTATAAACAATACTACAAATTTATCCAAGTAGTCCTTAAATACTCGATTCATTAAGTCCATAAATACAACTAGAGTATTTTTTAATCCAAAAGACATTTCTAAGAACTCATAATGCCCATAACGCTTCCAAAATGTTGTCTTGGGGATGTCTTCTCCTCGCACCTTCAACTGATGGTATCCTTGTTGGGAGTTGTGCCCTTAAAGCAATTGTAGTTGGAAATGGTTTTAATGAAATAAATTAATGAATTGAATTATTGTATATATGTACCTTATGTACTATATTATTGTAAATAATATTAAGTAAATATCAGAAAATTCCCAAGTTCATCTATGTGGTCTCAATCTCATATTGGTATGGGAGGATCGAGACTGAGATAATGAACTTAAATAGTTTGCAGTAAAATAAAGTTATGGAATCTTTATATTAAATACTGCTAGTACAATCCACTAGTATTATGAATACGTGTGACCTAGATCCAGGTTACTAGTGTAGTAGGACACTTTAGTGGAGGTACTTTGTATACTGAGAGTATGTAGAACTGGACCAGATGTGATTTAATAATACTTGTTTGAATATCATTTCGTAGTATTATAAAACACATCAACTGATGATCATATACAAACTGATCTTAATCCTAAAGTTACTATGAACTCCTATATATGTCTTTTGATCCTTTGATTCATGCTTTACAGATTGTCAGAATGATCAGGGAAAGAACTATTGTTTTGGGGACTCAATGATCTATAAGGCTGGGGAAATAGCTTAACATATATGGAATCTATACCTTTTTATAGATTGAATGATGATTTCCTATTGGGTTGACTTTTGGAACTAAAAATGATATTGACGTCGTATTCATAATCAGATTATGAATTAAACTTCACTAGTAAAGTCAATGGTACACTAGGAATCAAGATATAATTAAAAGGGTAAAATAGTAATTTTATTCCCACTTTGTTTACCGAGTTTTTCGGAAACGAATAACTAACAGAATAATAAAAAGATAAGAACTGTAGAAATACTGAAATGTAACTAAACAAACAGTGTTTTTACGTGGTTCAGGCGTTAACAAGCCCTAGTCCACGAGTCGATGTTATTATACTTGGAAAAGATTACAGTAAGATGGCTGGTGCATAAGAACTTCACACACTCACAATGTTTCTCTCGGGTTCTCTTGAAGAAGATGAAGCTAGAGAGATTTTAGTAGAGTTTTTGCTATCTGGTTTTTCCGTCCCTCTTCTTGTAAAATGAAGGGGTCTTTATAGCTAGGGTTTTGGATCAGGGTTTTTCTCTACGTACATGAGTCTTAATTACACCAGCCATAAATAGGGATACAATTACTGTAATAGCATGGCTACAAGACTCTATGTGGGTATATTTACGTGAAAGTATGGGGAACACACAAAGTCAGCCGTCTTTTCCAAGTTGTCAGCGGAACAGTAGGCGAAAAGGTACCCTTAGGCGTGCTGGGATGTGTGCGGCTTTGACCTGACGGGCGTGTCAGGCGGGATCCTGTGTCAGGCGGATATCATTCCAAATATGCCTCCTCCAGGACTCGACCGTTTGGCTTTGTTCCGTGCGAGGCACGGAACTGCTTCCGCGGAGACCACTCGAAGAGCTTCTCCTGGAAGGAGCTTCCCCGAAGGATACCCCTTCGGGAGTCCGGGAGAGTTGACGAGTTTCCGTATTGTGTTTGCTTGGAAGAATAATCCGGACACCAAGCGGGAGAGGTGAAGCCTTTCTGTATATCCGCGAGCTCTGGTCACCTATCGTGAAAGACATCGATAATTCTGCTTCCCCGAGGCCATCAATCTAAACGCTATCCGGAAATCTGGATAACATTTACCCCCCAAGGTCACGGAGCTTTGAGGGATCCGGGAGCTTGTACAATTGGTTTCTTAGATTAGGCGAGGGGGTACCTTCTGTGTTCCCGGAAGGGTTCCTTTTTCCCGCCTGAGTGTTAGTATGGAAAAGAAAGAGAATTTCTTCTGTTTGAGATCAAGTACTCAAGTGCGGCAAGGACCACGTGTCATTCTGGGAATGGTTCTGCGACCAAGACGTGTGCGTGAGGCGACTGGTTGAGTATGCGTGCGTCAGTCATCTAACTAATGATTTGACGGTTTTTAATGGTACTCCGGGCCCGAGGTGGTGCAATGATGGGAAATAAATACTTTATTCCCATCCGAGGAGTCATAAATAGGATCGTCGCTTCCTCTCCAGCCGTTGGATCTGATGCACAAGGAATGGGAAGATCGGGACCGTCCACTTGAGGAATTCGAAACGGCCTCTTCCCTGCTATAAAAACGAGGGAAAGGACCTTTCTTCCTCTTTACGCTTTCAGATTCTCCATCTTTAGGATTTTCAGATTTCCAAACCTTCGAACTCTCAGGCTTCCCAGCTTACGTTCCCCCGAACTCGCCATTTCTTTTGGCAAGTATCTGGAAACTTTTCTTTTTGATTTGGCAGTAGGTTTATTCCCCGAAGTTCCTGGTTTGAATCACCGTTCGTCTTTGCAGCTTTTACTTCTCGCGATCGTGCTGCGCAGTGATCCAGTTACTCCTTCAACCTCCAACTACCCGAATATCAGTAAGTATTTCTACTTTGCTCTTTCCTCCCAAACCTTAGGTTGTTGGTAGTTGTTAGAGTAGAGGTTTCTGCCATTATTGCTTATGTGCATTTGTGAATAGGGCTTTGGTAGGCATGTGATTGATTGTGAGTCGATAAGTAGCCTTTTCTGCATGTTTTGGCGATTTGCGTTTGGAAAGTCGTCCCTTGTTTTGCTGTTTTAGGGCATAAGCATGAACGCCTTTAGGGTGTCTTCCTCTGGAAAAACACTTCTTTTGGTGGGCTTAGGCTCGGGGTCTGAGTCTGGTTCCTTGCTGTCCTTCGGGTGGCATGGTGCCAATCCCTCGGTAAGCTCGGTGGGAGCCTCTCCAAGCAGTTTTCGAGGAGGGTCTCCCCGACGCCTTTGATACCACTAGGGTATGACAAGGGTGCTGACTGCTTAGAGTGTTTTCTTCTTTCTTATCTTTTGTCCAGTGACGAACATCTCGAAGGAACAACTCCTTGCTGCGGGGGAGGCTGATTCTTCCCAAGAGAAGGGCTCTCCTGTCGCTGGTGGAAAGGGGAAAGGAAAGGCGAAAGCGGTCGCGGCTAGCCCACCAACCTCCAATAGTTCCATCTGGGAGATGGACCAAAAACCGAACCTTTTCAGGAATTATGGCATGCTGGAGCTGTATTCCTCTGAGGCAGGCCTGAAGAACATCCCAGGTCTGATGTGGCACCGTCTGTCGGTGCTGGGCGAGTCAGCTAGCCAGAGCCACGAGGGCTTTGGTGCCTGGAGTTGGGCACACATAGTGTGCGGAGCGCACTTGCCCCTAAGGAGTTATTTCGCCAATTTCTGTGTGAAGGCGGGGATTGCCCCCTTCCAGTTAATTCCTCCCAGCTACAAGCTCTTAGCGGGGTGGTTCATCTTTTGCAAGTCCCGGAGACTGGAAGCTCCTACCCCGGAGGAGGTGCTGTACTTTTACGGGTTGAAGTCTCAGCCTATGAGGGGTCACTCAGACAAGGTGGGGTTTTACAGGCTAGAAAGGCACCCGGATGTGATGTGCCCCACTTGTCATACCGCGAGGGTTCCAGACCTCCGGGAATACTGGTTCCTGACGACTGGCTTCCCGCTGAAGAGGGTGCCAGCTCTATCTTTGGATTTCAAAATCCCTGGTAAGTGTTTCCTCTTTTCCTTTTCAACTTTGTTTCTTTGTGTTTGATTTGCCTTTTGGGAGGATCTCTAACGCTTGTATTTGATTTTTGCAGAAGTCGTTCCGCGGACACCTCGCTGCGCGGAGATGATAAGGAGGTCCAAGTTCTACGAAGGGCTTTCCGAGGAAGAGTTGAGAGTGGAGGGACTTGTGACCTCCGAATCGTTGAGGGAGTATGGGTTACTCGCCTCCTTCCAAAATATCGAGCCAGTAAGTGGTAGGGGGCAGACTCAGGTGTCGGCTGACATCCGGGAGCAGATTGCCCTGGAGCTGTCTAAGGTGATCACCCAAGCCGCTCGGGACGAAAATACTCTATCTCCTAGTTGGGCGGAGAGGTTCCCCGACCCCCAGCCGGAGGGAGAGGAGATCGAGGCTCGCCACGCCGCGGCTTACCCTAACGAAGGGGCTCCGGGGGCTAGTTCCTCCGGGAGAGGTAAGACTAGTTTTTGATTGATCCACACCCCCAGCCTGTCTGAAGTTTCCCAAACCTCTCAGATGGGGTTTGATCCTCGTTTCCTTAGGCTAGATCCGCGTAGGATACCTTTCGACAGGTACTGTGATAGGGTAGATGAGCTCCTCTGGTGTCTGAGTGATGGTAGTCTGCCAGAAGGTGTCATCATGGTTGACCCTTCTTCTCTCAGCATGTTCTTCCCGGACTTCAAGGAGTACGGGAGCTTCCTGGAGCAGGAAGCGATGTTTTGTTTTGCTCGGGGAAGGCCATCCACGTTTCTCATGCATGGTCGTCCCTTTCAAACTTTTCTTTTTCTTGTTTTTTGTTCCCTGCTGGCGGGCTTGCTTGTACTTTTATGTTGCTGATTGTCTTGTCTTCCGCTTATCTTCTTTCTCATTTCTTGTTGGTTCGTTAACCTTGCTTTGTACGTTTCTTGCAGAATATCCCGAAGCCAAGATGTTGGGGAGGGTTACTTTGCTTATTAAGAAGGCTGCCACCAGCCAAGACCCGCCCACGGGGAAAGGACGGAAGACCAAGGCTGGTAGGGGAGGTAAGGCTGCCTCCCCCAAGAAGACAAGTGGCGAGGCGCAAGCGTCTCCGAGGGTAGAGAAGTCCCCTGCTGAAGGGCCTTCCGAGACTATGGTGGTCTCGAGTAGCAGTAGCGACGGGGAAGGGCTTGTGTTCCCCGTGAGGACAACTGGGGTAAGCAAGCGTCCCGGAGGAGATGCTGAGGGTGCTAAGAACAAACGCCTTAGACACTCCTCTCCCGGTCGAAGGCAACAACAACATCAACGACAGCAATCACAACTACAACAACAGCAGCAACAGGAACAAGAGAGACAATCACCAACGCCGCAGCAGCAGCAACAGCAACATCCAAACCAGCAGCAGCAACAAGGGCAATTACTTCTGCTACCGCAGCAGCAGAAGCAACAGACCGGGGCCTTAATACCCCGGCTGCCTCCTCCTCCAGTCCAAAGGGGGTCCGCCCTTCCGGGGTCTCCGTCTTCTCAGACAACCAATCTTCCCCTGCCTGGCCTGAAGTTCCACTTTCCGCGGAAGCCGACCAGTTTTCCCGCTGCCCTCCTGGAGGGTGTAAGACGGGCCGATAGTTTTTTGAAGAGGCGGCTAGAGGCGGAGAAGGCCGTTACTCAGGGACGGGCAGATAACTTGTCTGCCGTGAAGAGGGCTGAGCTGGCCGAGGGGGTGAGATCTCCTCACCCGGCCGGAGCGGTTCTGGATGGTCCAGCCTTGGAGAAGAGGCTGGTGCCTAGGCTCGGACGTGCATTGGCGCCGTTCGGAGCTGAGATGATGGAGGACATGGCCCTGAGCTTATGCGAGCTCAATTCTGAGAAATGGGCCATCAGTAGCAGCAAGGATCCGCTGTTGCTGACACACGCTGTGAAGCAGCAACTGTCCGGGGTAAGCCGTCAGTTGTTATTTTTTTTGGGATCACCTCTCTTTTGGTCCGGCTTTAGCTCATTCGGTTGTCTTTCCTTGCAGGCCTCTATGATCGCGGAACGCTCGTTCCGGGAGGTTGGTGCAGCTCTGGTTCAGCTGGAGGAGAGCCAGCTGGCTCGCCAGGCCTTGGAGGCGGAGAAACAGAAGCTGACCCAACAGGCCTTGGGGGCTTCGGAGAAGATTGATCAGGCCCGGCGCACGGCTGAAGAAGAGGCGGAGAAGAAATATCTTGCCAAATATCAAGAGTACCGGGCCAAGGCAGAGAATGAGTTTAGACAGCGGTCGGATGGGATTAAGACCGAGAACTCCAAGCTCCGGGAAGAGCTGTCCCAAGCCAAGGTGGAGAAAGATACCCTGGAAGCCCGCTTGCAATCAAAGAACGATCTCCTCCTTAAGCGGCAAGAGGAATATTCCACTCTTCAGAGTAAGCTGCACGACGAGGAGCAGGGATCTCGTGTCTATGCTTCAGTTGGGGCTCGCCGAGAAGGATAAAGAGATCGGGGCTTTGCAATTCACTGCCAGGGGGCATGTGACCGAGAAGCAATCCGTGCTGAACCAAAATAGGGAGCAGCGCAAGGCGATTGATTCTCTTAAGGGGGAGCGGGATGCCTCCAAGGCCGAAATGGAAAAATTGAGGGCCCAACTAACTGCCGCGGAAGCACAGCTGGCAACTTCCGAGGCGGAGCGGTTGAAGGAGAAGGAGGATGCTGAGGTGATACTGAACAGGACTATTAATATATCGCATGTGGTCCTCATGCATCAACTCTGGAAAGTGAACCCGGAGGTGTTAGGCTATCTGGGAGATGATGCCGAAGCCATGAGGGAGAAGCTACTCGTGTGGGATCAGGGCCCAGAGGCGTACGTCCAAACTTATAACATTGACGATCGTGCTGAAGCTCCTGAGGCGGGAGATCCCGGAGAGGCGGGGACTTCTGAACCTTCTCATGACCAAATTCCTCCTTCCAATGAGCCGACTCCGCCAGCCTCAGCTGAAACAGATGCCCCCGAAGCTGCGGTCGTGGACGCTGTAGTTACCCCCAATGCTTGAAGGGGTTTTATCTTTAATTGTTTTTCTTTTTGAGTTTTTCATTGCGGACAATTTTGCCATAATCATAGCATTCTCCTTTCTTTTTCTGCCGAGTTCTTTATTTATCTTTGCGCTTAGGGTAGACATTCATACGGTAGAAACTGTTGTAGGGGCGTATGGGGTTTTGGTTCCAACGGCCAAAACTTATGCACTTCCCAGTCGAAGCTTTAACGGATGATGTCTTTCCCCACGTAGTTTCTAGGTTACGAAGGTTTTCTGGTTCCAACGGCCAGGCTCCTTTCACCGTACTTTATCTTTCCTGAGGCAAATAGCCAATCCCGGGACTTGTAGTTATACTGTTCGCTGGGATTGCTAAGGTGAGTCGTTCCATTGTTTGGAACGGGAGTTCTTTTGGTGAGCGTCGCTAGACTTAAGGTTAGATCTTTGCGAAGCAAAACTAACTGTTGTTGCGAACCTCATTGTGGCTGACTTCAGGGACCTGGCATGGAGCCCTGCGAGGCAAGGCTTATTGCTGTTGGGGAAATCGCCACGCCCACCAGGTGTGATCCTGGAGCAGGGGCTTTGCGAAGCAAAGCCGGCTGTGAGTGGGGGGATCAAGCATGTCTGCTTCTGGAGCTGAAACTTGCAATGGCCATGGAGCTTGCCATGCATTATTTTGTGAGATCCGGAGTTGGAGCCTGCGAAGCAAGGCTTACAACGGTCGCGGATCTTGCCATCTTTCGCCTCGCTAGACCAGGAGCTGGAGCTTGCGAAGCAACGCTCTACAGCGCTCGCGGATCTTGCCAACTTTTGCCTTGCGGGACCCGGAGCTGGAGCTTGCGAAGCAACGCTCTACAGCGCTCGCGGATCTTGCCAACTTTCGCCTTGCGGGACCCGGAGCTGGAGCTTGCGAAGCAAAGCTCTACAGCGCTCGCGGATCTTGCCATCTTTCGCCTTGCGGGATCCGGAGCTGGAGCTTGCGAAGCAAAGCTCTACAGCGCTCGCGGATCTTGCCATCTTTCTCCTTGCGGGATCCGGAGCTGGAGCTTTGCGAAGCAAAGCTCTACAGCGCTCGCGGAGAATTCTGCAAAGGACTTGTCAGGGAGTTGGGGGTGTTTTGGCGTAGCTCTATGAACGTGCCTCAACCCCCAGTCCCGTCCATCGCTGGGCTACACAGGAGATAATACTTATGATACATAATGGCAGGCATTTCCATGGCAATTTTCACATAAGCACATATGACACGTAATGCAAGCATGTTCATGGCAACAAATAAACCTAAGCTCAACAATTTAAACATTTCAAACAATTTAAAAATTTCAAACACAATGCTAGCACATAAGTGGTGTTCTGTGTACGTTTTGTTCAAGGGGCGTATGGTTATGCCTTAGCCATGTATACCCCCCAAGTGAGCGTGGGGTCCGGACGTCTCCGGACCGCGTGGTCACTTGTTAAAACGCAGCTTTGAACACAGGGATAAAAAGTGCAGTAAAAGCGGAGTGAATCTCTCCGTGTTTCATTGAATTAGCCTGCTAGGCGTGAGTTTTACAACAGGGAGGATTATTTCCACATTTTTCACTTTTGTTATTTTCACCAAGGACTTCCGACTGGATGGTCCGGGGCCTACTGGTAGTAACGGCGGAGGTGCTCCGCGTTCCAGGCGCGCGGGACTTTAGATCCGTCGAGTCTCTTTAAGTGATACGTCCCATGGCCCACTTTTTCTTGGACTTCGTAGGGGCCTTCCCAGTTGGGTCCGAGGACTCCTACTCCCGGGTCCTGCGTAGCAGGAAATACTCTCCGTAGGACAAGATCTCCAACTTCGAATGTACGGCTCTGGACTCTCATGTTAAAGTGTCGGGCTATCTTGCCTTGGTACATTGTTAGTTGGACCTGCGACTGCTCCCGGAGCTCCTCGATCATGTCCAAGGACTCCTGGAGGAGGGCATGGTTCCGGGTAGGATCGTAGGTGTCTTGCCTGTGAGAGGGGATCATAGCTTCTACTGGGATGACGGCCTCGCAACCGAAGGTCATGGAATAAGGCGTGTGCCCCGTCGAAGTTCTCTCTGTTGTGCGATAGGCCCAAAGTACTCGCGGAAGTTCTTCCGGCCAGTGAGCCTTGCAGGCTTGGAGTTTTTTCTTCAACGTGGTCTTTAATATTTTGTTTACAGCTTCCACTTGCCCATTAGCCTGGGGTCTGGCGACTGCGGAAAAGCTTTTGATAATTCCATGCGAAGCACAGAAGTTCGTGAAGTGTTCACTGTCAAACTGCCTTCCGTTGTCGGACACAATTTTCCGTGGAAGCCCAAAACGACACACTATATTCCTGATGACAAAATCCAGTGCTTTTTTTGATGTGACCGTGTTCATAGGTTCAGCTTCAGCCCATTTGGTGAAGTAGTCTACCGCGACTATGGCGTACTTCACTCCACCTTTTCCAGTTGGGAGGGAACCTACTAGGTCAATGCCCCAAACGGCGAACGGCCAGGGGTTGGTCATTAGGGTAATTTCTGTAGGCGGCGCTCGCGGAACCTTGGCGTACCTCTGGCACTGCTCACATTTCCTGACATAATCCACACAATCCTTCTTCATGGTGGGCCAGAAGTATCCTTGTCGAAGGATCTTTTTGGAGAGGCTCAGCCCGGAGGTATGATCGCCACAGAAGCCTCCGTGAATCTCATGGATGATGGTGCTGACTTCGGTTCCGGCAACACACCTAAGGAAGGGTATGGACAACCCCCTGCGGTAAAGCTTTCCATCCATAACCACGTATCGGGGAGCTTGATATTGGAGCTTCCTTGCGTCAGCTTTATCAGTGGGGAGCTCTCCGGTGGTGAGAAATCTGAGGATGGGTCCTATCCAGGAGTGGGAATGGTCGATGATGGCGTTTATCCTTCGTGTCTCAGTACTGGGGGCTTCTAAGTGCCCGATGGGGACTAAGCCATACTGTTCAATCTCCGGGTCCGTTGCAAGCTTGGCCAGCGTGTCCGCGAGTGAGTTCTGGTCCCGGGGGACCTGGCGGATTTGGTAGCCTTTGAAATGCTGCAGTAGGTCGCGGGAGAGAGACACGTAGGCAGCCATCCTTTCGCCTTTCGTCTGGTATTCCCCGGATATTTGGTTTACCACAAGTAGGGAGTCGCTGTACACTTCGATTTTTTGGGCTCCGACTTCTCTGGCCAGTCGTAACCCAGCTAACATGGCTTCGTGTTCTGCCTCGTTGTTGGATGCTGGGAATGCGAAACGGATGGCGCTCTGGAGCTGATGCCCTTGGGGAGATATTAGGATAACCCCCGCTCCAGCTCCTTTTTCATTTGAGGCTCCGTCTACGTAGACCTTCCAGGTGGGAAGTTCCGGGACAGGATCTTCTGGGAGGTCATTCATTCCTGAGCACTCCACAATAAAGTCCGCGAGAGCTTGACCTTTTATGGAAACACGCGGTTGGTAGTGGACGTCGAACTGGCTTAGTTCCATGGCCCACTTAAGCAATCTGCCAGAAGACTCGGGCTTCTGCAAGACTTGTCGGAGAGGGTGGTTGGTGAGTACTTTGATGGTGTGCGCCTGGAAATATGGCCTCAGCTTCCGTGAAGCGATCAGCAAGCAGAGGGAGAGTTTCTCGATCATCGAATATCTGGACTCGGCGTCCAATAGCCTCTTGCTTACGTAATACACAGGGAGCTGGATACGGCCATCTTCCCGGACGAGAGCGGCACTTACTGCGTGCTCAGTCACAGCTAGGTATAAGAACAACGCCTCTCCTTCGACCGGCTTGGACAGAATGGGGGCTCGGGTTAAATGTTCTTTGAGGTGTTGGAAGGCCGCTTCGCATTCGGGGGTCCACTCGAACTTCTTGTTCCCTCGCAGAACATTGAAGAAGGGGATACACTTGTCGGTGGCCTTGGATACGAAGCGACTGAGAGCAGCTATCCTTCCGGTAACGCTCTGGACATCCTTATGCTTCCGGGGGGAAGGCATATCTATGAACGCCTTTATTTTTTCAGGGTTGGCTTCCACGCCGCGGGAGCTGACAATAAAACCGAGGAACTTCCCAGACGAGACCCCGAAAGTACATTTCTTTGGATTTAGTTTCATCCCGTACTTTCGGATCATGGCGAAAGCTTCCTCAAGGTCGTTACTGTGGTCCCCGGAGGTCTTGGACTTTACCAACATGTCGTCCACGTACACCTCCATGTTCCTCCCCAGTTGGTCCTTGAACATTCTGTTTACCAGACGCTGGTAAGTCGCCCCAGCATTCTTCAAACCGAAAGGCATGACCACGTAACAGTAGACACCCTTATCCGTGAGGAAGCTGGTGTGTTCCTGGTCCGCGACATGCATCTTGATCTGGTTGTATCCGGAGTACGCATCCATGAAGGATAAGAGTTCGTACCCGGAAGTAGCGTCCACCATCTGATCGATTCGCGGGAGAGGGAAACAATCTTTCGGGCAGGCCCTGTTTAGGTCCGTGAAGTCAATGCACATTCTCCAGGACCTATCGGGTTTCGGGACCAGAACTGGGTTGGCCAACCACACGGGATAGTGCGACTCCTGGAGAAAGCCTATGGACATCAATTTGTCCACTTCAGCTTTGACGGCTTCGGCTCTCACTGGGTCTAGCGGCCTCCTCTTTTGGCGAATTGGAGTTGCAGATGGGTCTATGTTGAGTGCGTGGCACGCAACATTGGGATTAATCCCCGTCATATCTGCGTGGCACCATGCCAGGATATCCTGGTTATCCTTCACAGTGGCCACGATCTTATCTCGAACGGCCGACGGCAGGTTTTTCCCCACCTGAATGACCTTGGTGGGCTCTCCCGGGTTGAGGATCACCTCTTCGACTTCCTCCATCGGCTCTATTGCCTTCTCGATTCCCACTCTTGGGTCGAGTTCGTCAAAGTAGGCCTCCTGAGCACCCCCAGTTTCTGGCAATTCTTCCGCCAAAGGAATGGCAGCAAACGTCTCTTGGACCGTGTAGACGGATCGGACGGAGACGTTATAACAGCTCCGTGCACTTCTTTGGTCTCCTCGGAGGGTGCCAATACGCCCATCGTCGCATGGAAACTTCAAACATAAGTGGCGTATCGAGGTTATGGCCCCACAATCGATCAGGACTGGTCGGCCTAAGATGGCATTATACGCCGTGGGGCAGTCGACCACCACGAATGTGCTATGCTTGAAGGCACAAGCGTCGCTTTCTCCTCTGAGGGTGACTGGAAGTTGAATTTTGCCTAATGGCATGAGTGCGTCCCCATTGAAACCTTGAAGCTGGATGGGGCATGGGGCCAGGTCCGTCTCGGTCAATCCGATCGCGTGGAAGGCCGCTTTGAAGAGGATGTTCACGGAGCTTCCGTTATCGATCAAGATCCGTGAGACCTTCTTATTGGCAATCTGGGCTTCCACTACGAGGGGATCGTTGTGGGGGAAGTGCACATGTCGAGCATCGTCCTCCGTGAAGGTGATGGGAAGATCCATCATTCGGGGACGTTGAGCAGGTGATTGGACCAAAGCGCACATCTCCTCGGCGTGCTCTAACTCCTTCAAGTACCTCTTCTGGGAGTTGCGGGTACTTCCGGCAAGGTGTGGTCCTCCGGAAATGGTGGCGACGTGTCCGTCAACGGGTGGCGGAGCAAGGCCGGGCGGATATGGGTTGCCTGGTCCTGGAGCCAACAAGGCAATGGGCGCCGGAGCGGGTGGAGCAGGAAGTGCTGGGAACTGAGACCCGGGAGCTTGGGGGTGACCGGCTCCAGGAGCGCTAGCGGCCCCCCTCTGTCCCGGTGAATATGCAGCTCCGTGAACTACCCCCTGTCCGGGATAGATTATGGGTATTCTCACCCACTGACCGAGGTGTCCCGCTCTTGCCAGGGACTCGATCTCATCCTTCAGCTGAAGGCACTCATTCGTGGTGTGCCCCACGTCTCCGTGGAACTCACACCTCTTATTGGAGTCTCGCGGACGCCTTCCTCCGTGAGACACTTTCGGGGGCTTCCTGTAGTTGACCATATTACAGGTCGCCCGATAGACATTCTCTCGCGAGTCTATCAAACTGGTATATTCCGTGAACTTGGGCTCATAATCCTTTCGGGGTTTCTTTGAATGGTCTCCCCGGTTGGAGTTTTTTCCGCTTCGTTTGCTCCGCGATTGGCTCAAACTTCGTTCCGGGGCTTCCGCTTGCGGCTGCGGCATGCTAGGAGCGATACTACATCCGGTTTGTACCGCTCCATACCCAGAGAAATGGGTTTGACCCGGCGTCTGAGCAGACGCGGAAGGCCCATACACACTCGGAGTGAATCGGGCTCCTGGAAGCGTGAGGACTGGTGCGGGAGCTTGCGAAGCAAAGCTCGGCGCAGTCACGGAAGGGGTTGGAGCCGGGGGAACTCCAAAGGCTTGCTGGTAGGCATCCTCAAGGTTGATGATTCCCTGAGCTTTTGACATGAATTCGGACAGGGTTTCTGCCCGTCTCCTTTGCATTTCCCCCCATAGCAGGGAGCCGACAGTAAGGCCCGATTGAAGGGCGATCAGCTTCATGTCATCGCTGACCTTGGTTTTCGCAGCAGCTTCCATCATTCTCTGAATGAAAGCTTTGAGGTTCTCAGTGGGTTGCTGTTTGATGTTGGTTAAGGAACCAACCTCCATATCGTGGTCGCGGGCAGCAATAAACTGCCTCCTGAACGCGGACTGTAGCTCCTTCCAACTGTGGATTGATCCGGGAGCTAATCTTTTCCACCAGTCCTCCGCAGACTTGGTAAGGGTGAGTGAGAAGCACATGCATTTGGCGTCCTCACTGACGCGCGCCACTTGCATCATTTTATTGTATTTAGCTAGGTGGGTACGCGGGTCTGTCCTCCCATCATATAATTCTATGTGAGGCATTTTGAAGTTATCCGGGAGGGACGTTTCCGCGATCCTCCTAATACATGGTTCCGGGTCTTCCTCCTCAGAATCTGACAGGGCCCCACTTTGCTTCCGGACCAGTTTGGTCAAGGCGGCAATCTGTCCCTCGAGCCTCTTCGTATCACTTTCCGGGAGGTCACGTCCCCGGAGCTTGTCATTAATATGATTTCGGAGGTCATCTCCGCGAGGTCGGGCTTTTTCCCCTTTGGCCTTCTCATACTTGGCCTCCAACCTTCTTCTTAGGTCCACCGTGGACCAGCTATCTTCGGAGTGCGAGTTCGCAGCCCGACCGTCCTGATTGACGGAATCACTGGGGCGGTTGTTCCTTCCCCTAGGCCTGGGTGCCTTAGCACCGGGCCCTTTAGGCACAGAGTGCCCCCTTGGGGCTGAAGGGCGTCTGGGCTTAGGAGCGCCAGAGACCTTCTGCGCGCGGGGGGGGCAGTCGGCCTGGTGATTCACGCCTTTAGGAGGTGCAGGGGCGTCAGCGCGCACAGGCTCTCCAACTTTTTCTTTGCCCTTGTTAGGGGCGGCTTTGGATGGTCCAGCAGCGGCTGGATCCGGCATGGGGGCATCAGCACCACCTCGAACAGAGGTATCCTCGTCCGAGTCGCCTAGATCTCCGAACTTACTTTGGAGGCGTTCCATCATGCGTTGCATTCTTTCGGAGACGCGCTCCTGCTCAGCAAGCTTGGCCTTAGTGGCCACCAGTTCTTCGCCTACTTGGACCAGTTCTGGGTCCTTCTCATAGTAGCAGCCGTCCTTGTAATAACCGTCTTGGACATACTCTTCTTCGTCTTCTAAGTATGTTGTATCTTCGGTACTGACCTGATCCTGGCGGGATGTCGGGTCTTCACCTCGGTAGTCTAAGGGTTCGCTCTGCACCACATCTTCCATCACGGTATCGGGGTTGACCGTAGCATTTTTGTCAACAGCAGATTTTCGCGTAGTCACCATCTCTTTAGTACGAAGTGAATACAAAAAACGTACACAGAAAAAGAGCTGACTAACAACTTCCTACAGCTCTCAATGAAAGCACCAAAATGTTTACCGAGTTTTTCGGAAACGAATAACTAACAGAATAATAAAAAGATAAGAACTGTAGAAATACTGAAATGTAACTAAACAAACAGTGTTTTTACGTGGTTCAGGCGTTAACAAGCCCTAGTCCACGAGTCGATGTTATTATACTTGGAAAAGATTACAGTAAGATGGCTGGTGCATAAGAACTTCACACACTCACAATGTTTCTCTCGGGTTCTCTTGAAGAAGATGAAGCTAGAGAGATTTTAGTAGAGTTTTTGCTATCTGGTTTTTCCGTCCCTCTTCTTGTAAAATGAAGGGGTCTTTATAGCTAGGGTTTTGGATCAGGGTTTTTCTCTACGTACATGAGTCTTAATTACACCAGCCATAAATAGGGATACAATTACTGTAATAGCATGGCTACAAGACTCTATGTGGGTATATTTACGTGAAAGTATGGGGAACACACAAAGTCAGCCGTCTTTTCCAAGTTGTCAGCGGAACAGTAGGCGAAAAGGTACCCTTAGGCGTGCTGGGATGTGTGCGGCTTTGACCTGACGGGCGTGTCAGGCGGGATCCTGTGTCAGGCGGATATCATTCCAAATATGCCTCCTCCAGGACTCGACCGTTTGGCTTTGTTCCGTGCGAGGCACGGAACTGCTTCCGCGGAGACCACTCGAAGAGCTTCTCCTGGAAGGAGCTTCCCCGAAGGATACCCCTTCGGGAGTCCGGGAGAGTTGACGAGTTTCCGTATTGTGTTTGCTTGGAAGAATAATCTGGACACCAAGCGGGAGAGGTGAAGCCTTTCTGTATATCCGCGAGCTCTGGTCACCTATCGTGAAAGACATCGATAATTCTGCTTCCCCGAGGCCATCAATCTAAACGCTATCCGGAAATCTGGATAACACACTTAATTATGAATCATCAATGGAGGATTAATTTGTATGTAATAACTATATCAATGGACACTTTATAGTTACAATAAAATACTTAGTAAATATATGTCTTTAATTCTCAAGAGTGCAGTCTCATATTTATAGTAGAGCAATCATGAGATTAATAAATATGATTATTGAATCAAAGAGTTTTGGTTAATAATCTTTTATTTAATGGAGCTTGGAATTATTGGTCCATAGGTCCCCGGGGTGGCTCTATCAACACTATTCAAGGTAAGAGTTGATACAAGGGTCAAACTGTGAATGAGCTATTTGAGAGAATATTTATTCTTCAGGAAAAATATGCAATTATGTGATAATTGAAGCTGCACAATTTATTATTGCATTAGTGCAAATTTTGAAATTGTGTAGAAATAAAAGAAATTGATTCTAATCAATTATTTTATTTAAGTGTGAAATGATAAATATGGATAGTCAAAATTGGTTTTGATTATTATATTTATTTAATTAATAAATAAGATGATAATGGAAATTCAAATTTTGAATTTTGAAATTTAGGTTGATATATTTTCCTTAAAAAGATGATACCTTATTTGAATTTCTAATTATTAATTAGTTAAATTAAAAATGCATGAAAAATCAAATCCCCATTTTTCAAGGAACTGCTACACGCATAGGGCTTCTTGGACTGCACTATGCGTGTACCACTACTGATGGTGATCAGTTATTGGTTTTTTATTTTATTTAATTAATTAATTAAATATTTTGAAAAGCACCAGTTCTGAGTCTCCCAACAGATTAGGAGAAGTTTGTGATTTATTGTGATGCTTCACATAAGAGTTTTGGTTGTGTTCTGATGTAGTCAGGCAAGGTGATTGCTTATGCTTCGCGCCAGCTAAAGGAGTATGAACAGAGATATCCTACTCATGATTTAGAGTTGGTGGCTGTGGTCTTTGCTTTAAAGGTATGGAGGCATTATCTTTATGGGAAGAAGGGTGAGATCTACACTGACCACAAGAGCCTGAAATACTTCTTCACACAGAAAGACATGAATATGCGACAAAGACATTGGCTGGAGTTAGTAAAAGATTATGACTGTGAGATTTTATATCATCTAAGAAAGGCCAACGTGGTAGCTGATGCTTTAAGCCGGAAGGGTCCGGGACAGATTTATAGTGCGAGGCTGATAGCCAGAGAGTTGGCAGATGATATGACCAGAGCTAGTATAGAGTTGCTGGTGGGCCAGTTGGCCAATATTACAAGACAGTCTACACTGTTGAAGAGGATCAAGGAGGGTCAGTTGGGTGATCCATAACTGATCAAGATCAGTGAGGATGTTTTGGCTAGAGTATCCAGAGATTATACAGTGTCTGATTTTGGCTTGTTGAGGTACAAGGGTCGGATATGTGTTCCGTTAGACACTGTTTTGAGGTGAGAGATTCTGGGTGAATCTCATACTGCACCTTATTCTTTGTATCCAAGCACCACAAAGATGTATCAGGATGTGAGATCGTTGTATTGGTGGTCGGGGGTGAAGAGGGATGTAGTAGAATATGTGGCTAAGTGCTTGACATGTGAACAGGTCAAGGTTGAGCATCAGAGGCCGGCAGGGCTATTGGAGCCTCTGGATATTCCAAAGTGGAAATGGGATGACATCACGATGGATTTCGTGGTGGGGTTACCCAGGACCTTTGGTCAACATGATTCTCTTTGGGTTAATGTGGATCACTAGACCAAGTTAGCTCACTTCTTGCCAGTAAGGACTACATATACAGTTGACCAATATGCAGATCTCTATGTGAGAGAAATCGGGCACCTCCATTGAGCATCGAGGTCGATCGTGTCAGATCGGGACCCCACTTTTACTTCCAAGTTCTAAGGGAGTTTACAGAAAGCCATGGGAACACAGTTGAAGTTCAGTACTGCTTATCATCCTCAGATAGATGGACAATCTGAGAGGATGATCCAGATATTAGAGGACATGCTGTGATCATGTGTGATGGACTTTGGTGGATCCTGGAGTAAGTATCTACCTTTGATAGAATTTTCCTACAACAACAGTTATCAGTCTACCATTGGAGTTGCACCTTATGAGATGTTGTATGGTAGGAAATGCAGATCTCCCATTCATTGGGATAAGACAGGTGAAAGGAGATACTTGGGTCCCGAGGTAGTTCAGAGGACCAGTGAGACCATTAAGAAGATTAGAGCTCGGATGCTTGCTTCTCAGAGTAGACAGAAAATTTATGCAGATCCTAAGCGCAGGAACGTGGAATTCCAAGTGGGAGACTATGTTTTCCTTAGAGTCTCGCCATGGAAATGGGTAAGGAGATTTGGGAAAAAGGGCAAGCTGAGCCCTAGATTTGTAGGTCCATTTGAGATCCTGGAGAAGATTGGTCAGGTGGCTTACAGGTTGGCCTTACCTCCGGCATTGTCAGTCGTGCATAACGTGTTGGGCTTTGGCTCATGGGTGCTATGTGGTGCAGGTAAAAGGAAAGAAAAGCTCACCCAGCCTTGAGTGAAGAGCTTAGGTGGTGATGTGTACATATGTGGCTGCTTGACCACCACAGCCAAGGAGTTTCTCAGAGGAACTAGGGGGTTAACCCTATTTTTGCCGCTTAGGTCGGTGGGTTGTAACTTTTACACTGTAATGACCATTTTGTATTGTAAATAACTTGTAAACGTTTTCATGGGCCCATGAATTGTTTTATGTTTTAAATAAAATATATCCTTTCTTTTTTTTTTTGGTTTTCCACCTTAACCTATTAATACATCCTAGATGCACGTTTATAACCAAAGAACTCGATTAGCGAGTTAAGCACGGTTCAAAGCTCACAGTAACGTTCTTGGAGTAACCAGGGCGTTACACCTAGCATCCTTTGCAAACCATACTACACACCTTTATTGTCAAAATTTGTGGTATTCAGAGTCTCGACGTTTCCCCCATAAAGTGAATTGTCATCCGTCATTTATTTTGAAGACTACCACCTTCCTCCGGTAGTCGATTATAGTTCCATGCTTTGCCATGCAATCTATTCCAAGAATAACATTATAGTCCTTCATTTCCAACTCGATCAAGTCTCCCAAAAATTCCCTATCTTTGATCTTGATAGAGATAACACGCACCCATCTAGATGACAAAATTACCTCTTTTGGAGGTAACGTCGTGACAAACCTATTTCTAAAGTTTTCACAAGGCATATACAATCTACAAAGAAAAGAGTGCATAGCTTCAAAATCGAATAAACATGTACATTATCAGCAATAGGGATCTGACATATCACGACTGTGGCGCTCACCTCTGCATCTCCATGTGTCAAAGAGAATACCCGAGTCAACACTAGATTTTAATTTTTCTTTTTTCCTCCTCCTTAGGTTCTTCTTTCCATTATGGAAAATTTTCTCTTTATGTGAACCTCCTGACCACATTTGTAACATGTTCAGGCATTTTCTTTACACTCGCCTTGATGCAAGCGATTGCACTTAGAATACCTAGGCATATCCATGTAACAAGTATAAATATATCTGGCATCACTTTACTTTCCTTTTCAGCTTCACCTCTTTTACTTTCCAGAAATTTCCTTTTCTTGTCACCTTGATCCATGTTCTCCTTTCTAGCTTCTCTCTTTGCTCCTCCATCTTCCCATATACAATCTTCCATAAGTTTTGCTTCCAGGGCTCTTTCCAGAGTTTCAGCATAGGTAGTCACCCCAACGCTTATCATCTTCACAACTCGAGTAATCATAGGTTTTAGTCCTCTCATAAACCTATGAATTCTTTGTCAGGATTAATGCCCCGAAAGCAATGTAAAGACATTTTATTGGTTTTAAATAAAAGTACAATTTTATTATATTTGAATGTTATAATTATTGTTTGAATTAATTATATATTAATATCAAGAAAATTCCATATTCATTCATGAGAATATGATCTTGTATTAGTACGAGAGAATTAAGATCATATATAATGAATAAAATAGTCAGTAACATATTAAAGTAAGGAATCTTTAATGAATGGTTACTAGTACAGTTTGCTAAGCATATAAGATGCAAGTAATCTAGATTCAGATTACTGATGTGGATAAACATCTTAGTAAAGGTGTTGTATATAATAGAGATTATATATGACAAGACCGATGAGAATTAATTATCTTTATAAACTTGTCGTTTGATGTAAAGATTTAATTCTTATCATAATAGATGACCATTTGTAGATCAGTTTAAATCATGAGTATTTATGAACTCTTGTTTATATTTATTGGATCTTTTGATTCACTCGTTAAGGTTTCTTAGAATAATAAGGCTAATGACTTTTGTTTTAGAGATTCAATATCATGGATGGCTGGGAACATGTATTACAATAATGGAATCCATGCTTTCCTAACGAATCGAATATTGGTTCCCTTAAGGGTTGATTCTGGAACTGGATAGTTATTGAGCTCAAATCTATAATTAGATTACATATTAATTATTCGCTAGTGAATTAATGGTACTTAAGGATCAAGAGGTAATTAGAAGGGTAAAATGGTAATTTTTACCAGCTCTAATTAACGAACCAATAATGGAGGACAAAACTACATATATTGAGTATATCAATGGACTACAAGAGAAAACTCTGTAAATATAATTCTGTAAATACTTAGAGTGCAATTCCATATTTATAGTGGAGTAATCATGAAATTAATAAATAATATTATTAGATTAAAGAGTTTAATTAATAATTTGGTTTATTGGAGCTTCGTATTATAGGTCCATGGTCCCCAGATCACCTCTGTCCTACACTGTTAAGGGTAAGGATGTCAGAAGAAAGATTTGTAAAGAGAAATGACTAAATTGCAAAAGAATTAATTTTCCAGTGCAAGGAAATAATTATGTGATAATTATGGGTAATTGATTAATTGTGAATTAATTAATTATTTAACTATATAGTTTTTATTTTGAAAAACTATAGGTTAAAATTAATATTAATTTTGTTTGGATTAATATAAAGAGAGAGAATAATAAATATCTTATTTATAATATGATATTTATTTATTTAATTTAAAAATGATATTTTAAGATAGAGTTTGTTGACCCACGATTTGGCCAACTGACACGGAGTCAAAATATGGATGATATGAACAAATATAAAGAAAATAATATAATGACGAAAGTGAAGAAAACACAGCAATTTATGGTGGTTCGGCCCCAGGATCTGGTAATGACCTACGTCCACTTAGAATTATATTGATATGAAATCAGAAGTGTGATCAGAGAACTCGGGTTCAATGAGTTTCAGCACTTCACTTAAAGCAATACAAGTGTTTTGGCAGAAATTCTATCTTTCTCTCCTTTTTTCTCTCGTTCCAAAGAAAAGCCCCTTCACCTTGAGCTATTTCTTGCTATTTATAGGCTCAGGGAGGGTTACAGATTATTTGTTGCAGATATTATCCCCTGAATAGTGGGATACTCGGAAGATTGTATGAGATAATTTCGGGATTTACAAAGATCTTCCCATAAATGTCGTTCTGCTAGTGGAACCACCGACCAGACTGGTCGCGGTATAGATAGGCTTGTCATGCTTCTGGTGTGTCTCCTGGTCGATACTCTATCAGATGCTTCCAGGTGTCAGCCACGTATCAAGAATTTACCTGTCACGTCATAAATGCTAATTTACCTGATAACATTTGCCCCCCAAAGTTTATTTATTACGAACAGTGAATAAACTTTGAACGTATGACCTTTCGGTAACCCCTTCTGACGTGTCAGGACCCTTCGTGCATTTTTGAAAAAAAACAAACTACTCCTGTCTAATCATGGCTTTTCAGTTCCCCAAAAACACTTTTGACGGCTATCATGTTTCCCCATACTTCGAAAAGGGAAACTCAATGATCACACCTTTTGAATATCAGAAACAAACTTATATAAGATCACCAGAGCCATTTCTTTCCTTTTCACGCACGCCATTACTCTGTCGAAAACCCTAAAAACCAGAGCCTTACCTTCTCCGGCGAACGTTCTTCTGTGCCTTCTAGACTCAGACGGTGGGCTCCTTGACTCCCGAAGCTCTTACTTCCATCTCCACGATCATTTTCCTTGGTAAGTTTTTTGAAACTTCATGCTTCTAATTTCTCGTGGTGCATGCTTTTAAATGGTGTACTGTTTGAGTCTCTCGGTTTTTAGTTTGTGAACACTTGCAGATAGGATATTTTTGTAGACAGAGTAGGCTTATGAGTAAGTTTAAGACCCAGGATCAGTGCTTTTTAGGACGTAAAATCGAAGTTGCACTTCGATTCTTAAGCCAGTTGAAAATAATTTTTTCCCGCCCTAAGAGGAGTTGGAAAAGCTATTTCAAGAAAACTTTCCACTTTCACCCTTTGATCCGCTTCTTAAACTGTTCGCACAGAAAGATTTAGTTTCTTGTTAGAATGCTGTTATATAAAGGCTTTAGCTTTTATATTCGACCAGTGTTATTCTGAAAGCCTTCTAGACTCCTCTGACCTCGCCTCCCCATTCTTCTGTTTGCATATTTTAATGCCAGATTTGTGGGGAGGTGAGAGACCCATCGACGACGACCTCCTCGCCCAACTGCTCGAGGGAGAAGATCAACCAGCTGACCGCGTCTACCAGATACCTTTCTCACGAACTTCTTCCAGGCTGCACCCTTCTCCTCCAATGGCTCATTCAAAATCTTCTGGCAAGAAAAGGCCCAAGTCTGAAAGTAACCCTTCTTCTCCTGCCCAGCCTGATTCGCAGGCGGGGGCTCCCTTGACCAGTGGTCGAGAGAATCTTGTTCCTGACCCTAATATCCAAACTAGGGCTCGTCCTCGCCATCAGAATCCGCCTGATGTCGAGTGGTATACTCCCCCAGCCAGTTCGATGACCCCTTGGATGGTCGCCAACTGCTTCAGAAAATACCCCCTAACGGGGGTAACCATTACACGCCCTACTGCGGACCAGAGGGCTAACCGTCCAGGAGGAGCGAACAGCACCTGGTCCCGGTATCATATTGAATCGGGGGCTTATCTCCCTCTTCATCCTTTCTTTGTGGGGGTGGCCAATTATTTCGGCGTCGCTCCCTTTCAAATAACTCCTAACGGATATAGGATGTTGGCTGCACTCTATGTCCTGTACAAACTTAACAAATGGCCAGAACCTTCACCTCATGAGGTTAACTACCTTTTTGACCTCAAGTCCAATCCTCAACACAACGGAACGGGCTTTTTTCACTTCTGTCACCAGGAAACCGGCCGGACGTTTTTGAGTGGCACCACCCATATATTGAACGTGGGGCATTACAACAAGGAGTATTTCTTTACTCCGGATATAGCCAGTAGCAACTTGGCCTTCGCGAGAGGAGGTATAAATTTATCTTTGTCTTGGTTGATATTTTATCACGGAGTATTCCCTTTCATCATCTCTCAAACCTGATCTGCTTTTCAGGCCCTTGGTTTCGTCTGACCCCTACATCAGACATGGTGTCGAGGTCTAACACCCTGGCCAAGATGTCTGCTGCAGCCAAATGTGTCAAAACTCTGACACTAGAAAAGAACTTGAGGTCTTCTGGCCTTCTGGCTCCTCGCCATGAAAATAGAGGATCCGTAGCGGACGAACCTACTGCCGAGGGGGTTCCCGAGCAGCATCCTCCTGTGCCCTCCCCTAGGAGGAGTCCCACAGGAGTTACGATCAGGGAACCCACAGGCAGTCCTTCTGCAGAAAGGCCTTCTGCTCCCCAAGGCAAGGGGAAAGAAAAGGCCACAGATACTGTCGTTGACTTGGAGGTGTCTTCTGATGACAATGGTAACGTTATTTCGCTTTTAAATGATTTGCCAATCCCTTGTCATATGTTTGACGGGGATGGTGACTTTACATATGCGCCCAATCTAGGGCCAAACTTCTTCGTGCCAGAAAATGAGTATATGATTAATAGAGTCAATAGTATAGCGACCAGTAGTTGTAGCTCGGGTATTCACTTTATTATCTTCTTTCTGTTGTATTACTTACCTTTACCTTTCTCTTCCCTCACTAACCTCTTGTGCTTATTTTCATGCAGAAATGTCGACTCCCAATATTTTTGACATGTACCAGGCCGAAGAGGAAGAGGAAATCCCTCAACTTCAACGGAGGTCAAAGAAGCGGACTGGTGAAACCAGTCAAGGTCCTTCAGCTAAGAAGAATCGACCAGAGGACCTTACTCAGGGTACACCAACTGGGCGAAGTCCTGCGCCAACTGGGCGAACTCCCACTCCTCCTCCAGCTCCTTCTGAATAGCAAAATACTCCTGCTCGATCCAACCCTTCACCTGCGCCTGCTAGGGAGCAGCTTTCTCGCGAAGAGGCCCATGGGGCCAGGCTCGTGAGCCGTGCCATCCGATCCGCCAAGGACCGAATTGAACGCATAGGCAAAGGTGAGCGTATTGGGACCGCCATGATCCAAGCTGAAGAGCTACCAGTAGACCAGATCCTGAACAGGGTTCTGAACGAGATCTCCAGCGTAAGTATCTCCTTATTCCTCGAGTCTTTGTTTTTTCAGACCTCGGGATAAGTCTTGACTTCTTTTTCTTTTGTTTATAGGCCTTACTTTCTGCCATTACTGCTCGTACCCGAGCCCAGGCCTATTATGAGCAGATTGAGGCTAAAGTTCTTGAGAAACATCAGGTGAAGGCGGCCGAGGAACTTTCGGCTGCTGAGGCCAAACATGCTAAGGAGTTGGAGACGGTGGTCCGAGAGAGGGATGCAGCGGTAACCAAACTGTCCGCGGTTGAAGCTGTAAAAGACGCAGCGGTTAAGATGAGGGAAGAGTACCGGTCGTACAACAAAACTCATCTTCGCGAAATCAAGCATCTGGAGGGGGTAGTCAAGTCTAAGGACGAGACTATCGCCACTCTTGAGGGGAAGGTGCAGCGGCTGGAGCTTGATAACTCCAAGAATCTGGAAAAGTACAAAAGGACGACACTCCGATGTTTCTATAACTTCTGGAAACACAATCAGGGTGCTGACTTTAGTTACCTTTCAGAGGAAGTTAGAGCTGCGGAGTTGGCCCGGTGCGCTGCTCAACTGGCTGATGAGGAGGCAAGAGCTGCGACTCCTGCAACCCCAAGCGTCGTTGGTTTGGAAGAAGAAACCATCGAGGAAGTGACTGATCAGGTTGTTGCCCAGGACCCTCCTGCCCCCCATGCTTCTTAATTTATTTAACTATCTTTCTTTTTTGAACATGCGACCCACGGGTCGTGATGTAAAGACAATAGTTTCTTCTTTTTTTTTTAAACTTTGCTGCACGGGCAGTAAATCTTTTTGTTCGAACAGTTACATCCAAGCAGCAATGCTTGCGGTGTAAAAGCTTAACTCTTAGTGCTATAATATTTTTACTTATTATAACGTTTGTCCGTATGACCGAACTTAGCATAGTACTTGGACATGATTTAACAAAACATATATTTTGAAAAAATACTCTAAGTACTTGAAGCATGCTTTCACTCCTTTTGTTCATGTGTTTACATACCTTGAGAGTATTCTTTGCTATCGATGTGCCTTATATGCCCCCCAAGTGATCGAGGAGCTTTAGGTCCTTGGTCACTTGCCTTGACCATGGCCTGTCCGAACATTCCTGTTCGTGCGGAAAAATGATACTTGTAATACAGCAAAACAACACACGTAATGAACAAATACTTGCAAATGTAAATTCACAAAGGTTGGCAAGAACGACTGGCTGAGCACAGTCCCTTATAATTTCGTATTAAAAATGGACTAATCATGTCTTTACGAGCGATTCTGAAATAGAATCTTACATATACGAGCAGTTAGCCATACAACGTGGCTAACCCTCTTTGCAAAACTTGTAAAAGAAAATTTAAACAAGCCAGTCCTTTAAGAAGGGTTGTTCATTGATAATACTTGCGCAGGTGTTCTCCATTCCAATAGCGTGGAACGAGATCTCCGTTTAAGCGCGCGAGTTTATAGGTGCCTGGGTGAAGGACTTCTTCAATTTGGTAAGGCCCTTCCCAGTTAGGTCCGAGCACTCCAGCTGTGGGGTCGCGGGTATTCAAGAAAACTCGTCGTAACACCAAGTCTCCGACGTTGAATCTTCTTTCTTTAACTTTGGAGTTAAAGTACCGGGCGACTTTTTGCTGATAAGCAGCAACTCGGAGTTGAGATTTTTCTCTTATCTCGTCAATTGAGTCTAAGGACTCCAGCATTAGCTGGCTGTTTTGGTCTTGATCGTACGTTAAACGCCGATGTGAGGGGGGATTTATCTCGACGGGTAACATGGCCTCATACCCATAAGCTAAGGAAAATGGGGTACGTCCTGTGGCTGTTCGATGAGATGTTCTATACGACCAGAGGACTTCAGGTAGTTGTTCTGGCCATGCTCCTTTGGCTTCTTCAAGTCTTTTCTTCAGGGTGTCCTTGAGGGTTTTGTTTACAGCTTCGACTTGCCCATTCGCTTGGGGGTGTGCAACTGAAGAAAAGCTCTTGATTATCCCATGCCTTTCGCAGAAATCGGTGAACAAGTCGCTGTCAAATTGGGTCCCGTTGTCTGATACTATCTTTCTGGGCAAACCATAGCGGCACACAATGTTCTTGATGACAAAGTCGAGAACTTTCTTGGTCGTTATGGTTGCGAGTGGTTCAGCTTCGACCCATTTTGTGAAGTAATCGACTGCCACAACTGCGTACTTTACTCCTCCTTTTCCTGTTGGTAGTGATCCAATTAAGTCTATTCCCCATATTGCGAAAGGCCATGGGCTCTGCATCTGCTTTAATTCGTTTGGAGCTGCTCGTGGGATTTTGGAGAACCTTTGACATTTATCACATCTTCGTACGTACTCCATTGAATCCTCATTCATTGTTGGCCAGAAATAGCCCTGTCGGAGAACTTTTTTCGCCAAACTCTGCCCCCCAGCGTGATCTCCGCAGAAGCCTTCATGCACCTCTTTCATGAGTTCTTTGGCTTTTTCTGATGTAATGCACCTGAGCAGTGGCATTGAATATCCTCTTCGGTACATAACACCGTCGAGCAGTACGTACCTAGCAGCTTGCCTTTGCAGAGTTCTGGCTTTGTTTCTATCTGCTGGCAATGTCCCATTTGTCAGGTACTCCAGGTAAGGCGCCATCCATGTATCTTCCATACGAACTTCCATGCTGGCTTCGGCCGCATTAATGCTTGGTTCACTTAATCTCTCTACTGGGACTATATTCAAGGCGTCAGCATCTTTAGCACTTGCGAGTTTGGCCAAGGCGTCTGCATTCGAATTCTGGTCTCGCTGAATCTGCTGGAGGGTGTACTTTGTAAACTGTGCTAGCAAATCTTTCGTTTTGTTGAGGTAAGCCATCATCTTTAATCCTCGCGCTTGATATTCTCCCAGGACTTGATTCACGATCAGCTGAGAGTCGCTGTAAACATCGAGTGCTTTTATATTCATATCCCTAGCCATTCTCAGCCCGGCGAGGAGTGCCTCGTATTCCGCTTCATTGTTTGACGCTGCGAAGTCAAACCTGATTGCGCAGTGAAATCGATGCCCTTCGGGCGTTATCAATATCACTCCCGCTCCAGCGTGAGATTCATTAGATGACCCATCCGTGAATAGCTTCCATGAAGGAGTCTTGTCTTGAGGCATGGACGCTTCAGGCTGTTCACACAACTCGTTGTTGGGGAGTTCGGTGAACTCCGCAATAAAATCGGCCAAGACTTGCCCTTTTATTGTTGCTCGTGGTGAATAAGTTACGTCGAACTGTCCTAATTCGACCGCCCATTTTAACAGTCGACCGGCCGCCTCCGGTTTTTGGAGTACTTGCCGAAGGGGCTGGTCGGTCAGAACCGTGATAGGATGAGCTTGGAAGTACGGACGCAACTTTCTGGAGGCTAGAATTAGGCAATATGCTAATCTTTCGATCGGAGGATATTTTAATTCCGCACCGATGAGCCTTTTGCTGACGTAATAAACAGCTTTCTGTACACCTTCTTCCTCCCGTATTAGTACTACACTAGCAGCAACTTCGGTAATCGCCAGATAAATATACAAAGTCTCTCCTTCGATTGGTTTTGATAGGATGGGAGGTTGCGACATATGAGTCTTTAAGGTCTGGAACGCTTGCTCGCAATCCTCCGTCCATTCAAACTTCTTATTTCCCCTGAGTAGATTGAAGAATGGAACGCACTTGTCAGTTGATTTTGAGATGAATCTACTCAGGGCAGCGATCCTTCCGGTCAGGCTTTGTACATCCTTGATTTTCTTCGGCGACTTCATGTCGATCAGGGCTTTTATCTTGTCGGGGTTGGCCTCGATTCCTCTTGAATTTACTATGAACCCCAAAAAATTCCCCGATCCGACTCCAAAGGAACATTTGAGGGGGTTGAATTTCATCTGATACCTGTTCAGCACGTCAAAGCATTTCTGCAAATCCCTCACATGTCCTTCTGCCCTTTTGGACTTTACGAGCATGTCATCCACATATACCTCCATGCTTATCCCAATTAGCTCTTTGAACATGTGGTTTACCAGTCGTTGGTAAGTCGCACTTGCGTTTTTCAGTCCGAAGGGCATTACTCTGTAACAATATAAGCCCGTATCGGTCCGAAAGCTGGTGTGATCCTCGTCAGGGGGGTGCATGCTGATTTGGTTGTAACCCGAATATGCATCCATGAACGAGAGGATCTCATGTCCTGCAGTTGCATCGACTAGCTGGTCGATCCTCGGGAGTGGGAAGCAGTCTTTTGGGCAGGCCTTATTGAGGTCTGTAAAATCCACACAGGTCCGCCACTTGCCGTTTGGCTTGGGGACCAGCACCGAATTTGAGACCCACGACGGATAAAACGCTACCCTGATGAACCCATTTTCTTTAAGTCTTTCGACTTCTTCTTTTAAGGCCTTTGATCTATCTTTATCGAGCAGCCTTCTTTTCTGTTGCACCGGTGGAAAGGCTTTGTTTATGTTCAGGACATGGCTGATTACTGCAGGGTCTATTCCAACCATGTCTTTATGCGACCAGGCGAAAACTTCTTGGTTCTCTTGCAAGAATCTTACCAGTGCCTGTTTTGTGGTAGGTTCTAAATTCTTCCCAACCCTCACGACTCTGGTTGGATCTTTTTCATCGAGTTGGACCTCTTCCAGGTCCTCGATGGGTCTTATATTTTCTTCAAAATCCCCAAAGCGAGGATCCAAATCTATATCCTCACTTTGGGCAACACCCTATTTGGTGACTTTACCACCTGATTGGGTTTGACCGTCTTCTGTCATCTGCAATCGTTCTGGGTTGGTGCTCTTCAACGTTCCACTTTTTTCCTTTGTAATTGAGGCGTTGTAACATTCTCTGGCCTCCCTTTGGTTTCCTAAAACGCATCCTACTCCTGCGTCTGTTGGGAACTTCATGGCTAGATGCCACATGGAGGTGATGGCCCTCAGCTCAACCAGTATGGGTCTTCCAATAACGGCATTATATGTTGAAGGACAATCGACCACTACAAAAGTGGTGAGTAGCGTCCTCGAGGCAGGCGCTGTACCCGTTGTTACTGGGAGTTTGATCATCCCGGTTGGTGCGAGTCCTTCTCCAGAGAAGCTGTATATGGTTTGATTGCAGGGCTCCAAGTCCTTTACAGACAATTTCATGCGTTCCAGTGTTGATTTATACAGGATGTTCACTGAACTTCCTGTATCGACCAATACTCTTTTTACCATCATATTGGCCATCTGGACATCCACGACCAGCGGATCGGAATGTGGGAACCGGACGTGCTGGGCATCATCCTCAGAGAAGGTTATACCGTACCCCTCTGAGCGTGCCTTTTTTGGCGCGCGGTCCTCCACAGTCATCATCTCGATGTCCTGGTCATGGCGTAGAGTTCGAGCATATCGTTCTCTGGCCTTTCCGCTATTTCCCGCGAGGTGCGAGCCTCCACTGATGGTTAAGAGCGTTCCGGCTACCGGGGCAGGCTGTAATGGTGGCGAGCGCTGTCGTGTAGACGTCTGCTCGTTGCCACCTGGAGCTTCTCGTTGGGAAGTTCCCGAGGCCCGTACGTACCTTCTCAAGTGTCCTTGTCTTATAAGGAACTCGATTTCGTCTTTTAACTGGTTGCATTCATTAGTGTCATGTCCGTAGTCGTTATGGTAACGACAGAACTTGGTGGTGTCTCTTTTCGAAATGTCCTTTCGAATGGGCCCAGGTTTCTTGTAAGGAAGACTAGAGCTCTTGGCCTGGTAAACCTCTCCTCGAGACTCAATGAGGGCAGTGTAGTTAGTGAACCTAGGTTCATAACGATTACCTTTGGCACGTTTATTGTCGGAGGTGGAGGGCTCGTTATATGGCCGTTTCCCGCCATTTTTGCCATTACCGTTGCCGTTTTTATGGCCTTTGTCGTTGCCATTAGGTTTGGACCCATTGGCGGCTTTGGAAGGTTCGGTGGCCTTTTTACCCTTGTTCGAGGGTTTCCCATCGTCAGCAATGGCTTCCTCGAGCTTTATGTAACGATCGGCTCGATCCAAGAACTCTTGGGTTGTTTTAACTCCGTCCTTACGAAGACTTTTCCAAAGGGGCGAACGACGCCTTACTCCCGCGGTTATATCCATCATTTTTCCTTCGTCTCCGACTGTCTTTGCTCCGGCTGCCGCTCGCATAAAACACTGGATGTAATCCTTTAGTGATTCCCCATCCTGCTGGCGGATCTCGACCAGTTGGTTTGCTTCGGTCGGGTGGACACGACCTGTGTAGAACTATCCGTAGAACTCCCTTATGAACATTTCCCAGGAAACTATGCTTGCCGGTGGGAACTTAAAGAACCATTCCTGCGCGGCTTCAGAAAGTGTTGCAGGAAAGATCCTGCACCGAGCGTCTTCGGACACTTTCTGAATGTCCATCTGGATTTCAAACTTATTCACATGCGAGACGGGATCCCCGTATCCATCAAAGTTCGGGAGAGTAGGCATTTTGAACTTGCTGGGAGTCTCAGCGTTGGCTATTCTTTGGATAAATGGAGTGCCCTTTCTCCTATCGTGGTCGATGTAAGAGGTCCTTCCTCCGACCAGCTGTTGCACAGCCTGATTTAGCGCGTCTATCTGGGCTTGCAACGCAGTGGGAATAGCTACGGTCTCTGCTGCTGGGGGAATGTTCTCACCATGCTTCTCCCGACGATCATTGAGTATGTCTCTTAGATCTTCTTCTCTTCTCCGTTGCTCGCTACCTCCGAGCCGGTTGAAGACATTATTTTGCCTGGGTTGCCCCCCAGCATCTTGTCTATTTGGTTGGTCATCTTGAGGTATTTGGCACCTGCCTTTACCTCTATTTCCGTTCCTTTCATCAGCATTTCCCTTGCCTGAGTCAGCCTCGTTGTAGCCGTGGCCATCTTTGAACTTTGATTGGCTGTGGTAAGATTGGTTGTTCCCTCTATTCCCGTCTCTGGCAGAAGCACCTCGAGCGTTAGAGGGTGGCTTGCGCTGGTCGCGATGTCCCCTTGCATAATCATGCCGTGGGGGTCCACGGACCGCAGAGCCTAACTCCGAGTCCCTCCTGTTACCAGGAGGGTAGTGACCTCTGTTCGCTTGGGGTGGCCCATCATTCTCGCGGCGTCTAGGACTACGAGGCTGTCGCTCGGCCCTATTCTGCCTTTGCTGCGGGGGATTCCCTCGAGCAGCTTGGGATGGTGGATTTGCCTCGGGGTCCAGTGGGACGTTGTCCTGGGGCATTTGAGGCTGCTCGGGCCTTTGCGGACTCAAAGGATGGACTGGTGGGCTAGGATTGGGACTCTTTTGAGGTGGCCCATTCTCAGGTTGGTTAGGCTGCGAGGCAGGCGCGGCCTGATTTCTGGCCAACAGCAAGGCCGCTTCAAGGGCTGCCATGGCCTCGGTCTGGCGGCGATCTACCTCTGCTTGTCTCTCGCTCAACTCCGCCCGCTGACGATCAAGTTCCTACTGCTGCCTTGCCATAGCTTCTGCGGCAGTCTCTTGATTGGCTCTCAGACTAGCCAATTCTTCTTGCAACGCACCCAGGGTGCTCTTCAGCGTTGCGTCGTCCATTTCCTCCTCTTCAAAATCCAGTTGCGGCTCATCTTCCGCCATGCTTGCGGGTGGAGGAGGAGGTGGTGGATTCGATGGTGCAGTGGCGGCAGTTTGGCCAGTTTTCCTTCCTGCTTTCGCCATCGGTTTTCTTAACAACAATGAATTGTCCTCTCAATGAAAGCACCAGAATGTTGACCCACGATTTGGCCAACTGACACGGAGTCAAAATATGGATGATATGAACAAATATAAAGAAAATAATATAATGAAGAAAGTGAAGATAACACAGCAATTTATGGTGGTTCGGCCCCAGGATCTGGTAATGACCTACGTCCACTTAGAATTATATTGATATGAAATCAGAAGTGTGATCAGAGAACTCGGGTTTAATGAGTTTCAGCACTTCACTTAAAGCAATACAAGTGTTTTGGCAGAAATTCTATCTTTCTCTCCTTTTTTCTCTCGTTCCAAAGAAAAGCCCCTTCACCTTGAGCTATTTCTTGCTATTTATAGGCTCAAGGAGGGTTACAGATTATTTGTTGCAGATATTATCCCCTGAATAGTGGGATACTCGGAAGATTGTATGAGATAATTTCGGGATTTACAAAGATCTTCCCATAAATGTCGTTCTGCTAGTGGAACCACCGACCAGACTGGTCGCGGTATAGATAGGCTTGTCATGCTTCTGGTGTGTCTCCTGGTCGATACTCTATCAAATGCTTCCAGGTGTCAGCCACGTATCAAAAATTTACCTGCCACGTCATAAATGCTAATTTACCTGATAACAGAGTTAATTTTGAATTAACAGATATTTATGTTGGGATAAATATATTGTCTTAAAAGTTGATTAAATAAATAAATGAGAAAATTAGGGAAACTCTACTAGGGCTGGGCGACACACACTGTATAGTACAATGTGTGGCGCCTAGCATCAGGGATTTAATCCCTAGGATTTGTATTTTGAATTTCAAATCATTTTGTTTAATCATTTATTCAATTATTCTTTTTAAATATGATTTAAATAAATAATTAAATGAAAATATCTAATCAGTTTTAATTTGAATTATATTTTAATTAAATAAATATTATTTAATTAGATTAAATATCTTTATAAGTATGATAGTACGCGACTTTCAGAATAAGGCTTCATTATTATTTTTGAAAAATAAAAATACAGGCTCTCTCTCTCTCTCTCTAAAGCGATAGTTTTTCTCAAAATCTAAAAACTATTCTAAACCTTATCTCTGTCAAAACTCTCTAGATCTCATGTGTTGAGTACATCTAGGGTGTCACATAAATCAACCTTTTGAATCCTATATGGCCCACACACATCCTTGTGTGTTTGAGGATTGGTCTGGAAGATCAGGGTGTGAGATCTCAGAACACTGGATACGAAGATCGTTGATTTATACAAAAATACTCAAGGACACTTGATAGGCTACAAGAGGTAACCCCTGATCTATTTGTATGTGATTTAATATTTATATATGTGTATGATCCTAGTTGGTATTAATATTTATTAAAATGGGTCCATATATTCTGTTGCGTACCTTTGATTTGATCATTTAATACCAACATTCTTATGGCCTTAGTGGATACCATCGAAAATTTCACTAATCGGTCGAACTTCTGTGCAAATTCTGTCACTGTTGAGTGTTCTTGAGTTAATGCTACAAATTCATCTATTGGAGTGGCAAGTATTGGCACACTATAGAATTTCTTATTGAAATTTGCACGAATTTTACCCAGGTCATAGTGGCCACGATCCTTGTTTGCTTGACAATGTCCCACAAAATCCATGCGTCCTTATTTAGCAGGTGAGCACACATGATACCCGATCTTCATCGTTTAACCTCATATGGTCCAAGATAGATTCTACATACCTTAACCAATCTTCAGCCTCCAACGGGACTGTGCTCCCTTCAAAGTTTGGTGGGTTTTGATTTCTAAATCGTTCATAGACAGACTCGAATTAATTCTCTGGTACCTGCACATAGTTTTCCAGTGGTAGTCCTTCATTTGCGACTGGCTGTGGTTCCGTGTTCACAAAAGAGTTTGCTTGTCTATGGCAATTAAACTCTTCATCTCGTATTCTAAGTTGGTTCCTTAATCTTGCTACGTCCCCTTCCAACTTAACTCTACCAGGCGTCGGAGTAACAAGAATCCCAAGAACTGCATCATCATTTGGGGTGGTAGGAGTACTCGTACCTCTACCTCTACCTCTTCCTCCCCCAGCTGTAGCTCTTCCCCTAATACGGGCAGATCTCCTTGGAGGCATCATGAAGAAATACTAAGGAGTACTTTCTTAAACAAAACATAACAAATGATCTATTACTATGTTGATTTTAAGATACGCTTACAAACTCCATGTCCTATACTAAAACAACAGTTTAATGAACAATTAAATAAAACAAGATATAACAAACAATTAAATAGTATGTTATTACAAAAATAAATAAATAAATATTTTCATTACATAACTAAATTCCTAACTCTAATGGGTTGTTTTGAAAATTTAAAGTTTTACTAATTGAAAATTAAAAAAATAAACTAATCTTCCACATTGGATCACTCTTTAAAAATATCTTCTGAAATCTCAAGGTAGTCTATGTTCATGTGTCTAATATTATCCTCCAATGTAGTATTAAGTATGGTGCTAATGAAATTTAAGCGGGACTCATTAGTAAGCCTAAGTTCGACTGCTTTTTCTTCTTCCAATAATACTGTGTTTGGTCCTAGAGAAATGCTCATCTCTATGGATTATGTGTTAGTATTAAAATAGAAAATTAGAGTGACAATAGAACGAGGTGGGGTGTTTTGAAAATAATAATATTGAGCAAATATCAATACATATATCTATACATTAAATCAATGCAAATAGAATATAGAAAATACCTCTTGATGCCTATCAAGAATCATTGTTATCTTTTTCGTATATTCAAATGATCATCCAATCAATGTATCATGAACTAATTGAGACTCATATCATAGTTTGCTAAGTCAATTCTCAAACACACAAGAACATGTATGGGCACATGTAATGCACAAATGTGTAATTTAGGCTCTCTAGAATTTCTCAACACATGAGATCTAGAGAGTTTGGAAAAGAGAGAAGGCTTAGAGAGTTTTTTCACAAATTTCAGGCTTAGAAATTTCTTAATAAAAAAATATGTGTTCTGAAAACCTAGAGATAATAAACTATTTATATCTCTCCTGCAAAATCTGATTAGTTAGGATATATTATTTAATTATTATTTTAATCAAATTAAAAAAACAAATAATTAATCAATTAAACAAATTAACCATATTTTAATAGATTAAATTTAAACAATTCAAATTTCAATCTTAGGCACATGATAACTATAATGTGGGGCACCACTCACTGTGCAAGCACAATAAGTGGCTTGTAGCACTTATGGTGCTCCTCAATATTTTCATTTGTTTATTCAATTAAAATAAGGCAATATATTTATTAACATAAAATTATATAAATATTATTTCAAAATAAATATCAGTTAATTCATAATTAACCTTATCTTATATTATCAGATTTGAATAATTATCTTATACTAAGATAATGTTAAAATGTATCTTAATATTAATTCAAATATGATTAATATTAATTTCAACTAATACAAAGTATTTTAAATAAAAACTAGTCAGTCAAATAATTAATTCATTACACATAATTAAATCTTAATTATCACTTAGTGTTGACGGCGAGAACTCATCAACTAAGTTGAGTTGGAAAAAATTATCAAGTAAAGATAGCTAATGAAAAAGCTGTAGAAACTTAAGTAATAACTCCAGAACAATGACAGAACAGCAATGGAGAAATCAATCTTTCATTCACTCTCAAGCACTTGCTACAGTAAATTTTCCAACCCCTCTCAGGTGGAGTTAGAGTTCATTTTATAGTAGGCTCTAATGGCCCTGGGTACATGGTGGTCCAGGGGACCAAGTGGTACATAAGTACTCTATCAGGATTGTGGTTTCAGAGGTTGTGGTCGTGCATCCAGTACAGGGGCAGGCATCAGGAGGATGTCTCCACTACTTGTCCGTACCCATGTCAGAGGATAGACATAGTGGCGCAGGTGGTAGTGGTGTCGACTCTGACTCCTGGCCGTAGACGTACGGGCCATAACTCATGTCCTAGCATTCCCACTCCCCCACTGGTACGGGTGTCCGTACTTCGACATACAGGGTCTTAAGGGTCGTACCCAGTACTAGATCGTACATGTATGTTCCATTCGACTCGTACCCGAACCTCTAAGCATTGGGGTCTCAAGGTATAGGGAATGGGACACTTGTTGCATACAATGGTCGTGACGTGAGGCGAGGCTCTCGGGTCCTTGGCATGAGATGCCTGAAGCACCCCGAGGTCACCCACGAGCATGGGTGATAGGCATGCGACCTCGACAGATGTCTAAGGGTGCGAGGCGAGACGCCCTCCTCGCGAGCCCCTTCGGGGCGCGGCTCCCTTGACGCGTGGCCACCTAGTGGCGTGGCTCCCATGCCACTCAGACTTTGATGGCCATGGCGTGGCTCCTATTCCTTCACGAGGCCTCCTTGGAAGGCTTATTGATGGCGCAGCTCCCTAGCTGCTCACGAGTTCCCTTCACGAGGCCCCCCCCCCCTTCGCGTGGCCACATGATGGTGTAGTTCGCTCGGGGCGCGAGGCCGAACGCCTGCTGGGGTGCGAGGCCACGACGCTGGGGCGCGACGCCGGGGGTACTCCGGGCATGGCTGCGCGAGTTCGAACGCCTGCTGGGGCGCGAGGCCACGGCGTTGGGGCGCTACGCCGAGGGTACTTCGGCGAGGCCACGCGGGCTTGGATACGAGGCCACGGCGCTGGGGCGCGACAGCGAGGGTACTTCGGCGAGGCCACGCGGGCTTGGACGCGAGGCCATGGCACTGGGGCGCGACGCCGAGGGTACTTCAGCGAGGCCACGCGGGCTTGGATGCGAGGCCATGGCCGCTGGGGCGCGACGCCGAGGGTACTTCGGTGAGGCCACGCGGGCTTGGACGCGAGGCCATGGGCGCTGGGGCGTGAGCTTGGGCGCGCGAGATCATCTCGCGTGGCATGGTCCTAGGCATGCGAGGCCATTGCGAGAGGGTGGTGGCTCGAGCGTCTCGTGGCTTAAGCATGCATTTAGGCCTTTAAGGGACCTTAGCGCGCGTCTTGGTTCTTTTATGGGCGTGGAATATTGAGCGTCCACACTTAGCCATGAAAAATTAATTCATTTGCAATTTATTCATTTTCTCCATTACTCTTGCCTATGACACTTTTACCCTTTACAGTGTAGTACAGAGGCGACTCGGGGACCGTGGACCTATAATACTAAGATTCAATAAACTAGATTATTGATTAAACTCTTTAATTAAATAATATTATTTATTAATTCCATTATAAATATGAAATTACACTCTTAGTAATTATGGAATTATATTTATTGAGTTATTTCTTGGAGTCCATTAATATAATCAATACATGTAAATTTGTCCTCCAATTAATGATTAGTCAATTAGAGCTAGTCAAAGTTTATCATTTTACCCTTCTAAATACCTCTTGTTCCTTAAGTACCATTATTTCACTAGTGAATAATTAACATATATTCATATTATAGATTTGAGCTCAATAACCATTCAGTTCCTAAATTAATCTTAAGGGATCCAATATTTTATCTATTAGGAAAGCTTGGATTCCATTATTGTAAACTCATGTTCCCAGCCATTCAAGTTATTGAATCTCCAAAACAAAAGTCACTACCCTCATTATATTAAGAGGTCTTAATGAATGAATTAAAAGACCCAATAGACATGAACAGGAGTTCATGACTACTCAGGATTTAGACTGATTTATAAATGATCATCATTTTAGATGAGTTAAATCTTTATGTCAAACACTATGTTTATATAATGAAATTAATTCACATCAATTCTGTCATATATAATCGTAATTATATAAAGTACATTTACTAAGATATATATCTACATCAGTTTTCTGAATCTAGATTACTTGCATCCATCTATATGCTTAGTAAACCACACTAGCAACCATTGATTAAAGATTTTATACTTTAATATGTTGCTAACTATTTTATTCATTATATACGATCTTAATTCTCTCGTACGCATACAAGATCATATTTTGAAAAATGAATATGGAATTTTTTGATAATTATGTATAAATTATTCAAACAATAATTATGATAATGAATATAATAAAAGTGTACTTTTATTTCATTCAATATGATTGTCTTTACACATTCTTTTAAGGCACCAACCCTAAAAATATCCTACTTGACCTTAAATAAAGTGAGGCATCTCTCTCAATCCCATATTTCATACATGAACCATAAAAGATTTTGCAGGAAGTGTCTTGGTAAACAGGTCTGCCAGATTTTATTCTGACGATATCTTCATAACTGTCACATCACCTTTGTGCACGATCTCTTTAACCAAATGGTATTTCATTTCTATATGCCTTCCTCTCTTGTGGCTTCTCGGTTCCTTTAAATTAGCTAATGCTCCATTGTTGTCACACAGCAAAATTAGTGGCTTCTTCATGTATGGAATTACTTCCATATCAGTGTAGATAGCTACTTTGCAAGCTACTATATACTCGGCTTCTATGGTTGAATCTGCAATATTGTATTGTTTACTACTTCTCCATACTACAGATCCTCCACCAAGAGTGAAAACTGACCCAGACGTCGATTTACGACTGTCTTTGTCTGATTGAAAATTGGAATCAATATATTCAGTAGGTTTTAATTCACCCTTGAATAAACAAGCATATAATCTATCGTTCTCCGAAGATACTTAAGTATGTTCTTTACCACAATCAAGTGGCCTAAAACATGATTTGATTGATAATGACTGACAATACCCATTGCATAGCATATGCTGGGCCTTGTACACAACATAGCATACATCAGACTCCCAACTGCTGAATAATAGGGATACTTTCTCATGTCCTCTTCTTCTTGAGGTGTCTTTGGACACTGCTCTTTGGAAAGAGCAATTCCATGTCTAGTCGGTAATTGGCATTTCTTTGAATTCTCCATAGAGAACATTTCCATCACTTTATCTATATAATTTGCTTGAGAAAGCGTCAGGAGTTTGTTCTCCCTATCCCTTAGGATTTTGATTCCCAGAACATAGCTCGCTTTGCCCAAATCTTTCATTTGGAACTTTTTAGCTAACTACTTCTTTATGTTTGATAGTCTCTCTACGTCATTTCTGATGAGTAGAATATCATCCACGTAAAGAACTAAGAAAATCACTACTTTCCCTTTGATATATTTATATACACATGCTCCATCAACATTCTGTTCAAAGCACTATGTTTTAATTGTCTCATCAAAGGTAATTTTCCAAGATCTGGATGCTTTATAGTAATTTGCATATTTTATAATCTTCCATTTTCTGCACAAACCCTTCTGGTTGTACCATACAGATACTTTCATCAAGAGAGTCATTTAGAAAACTTGTCTTGATGTCCATCAACCATATCTCATAGTCATAAGTGGTTGTTATGGATAAAAGAATACGTATAAATTTTAGCATGGATACAGGAGAAAATGTCTCTTCATAATTGACACCCTCTCTTTATGTACAGCCTTTGGCTACAAGACTTGCCTCAAAAGTCTCTGCTTTCCCACCAGCACCTATATTCTTCTTGAAGATCCATTTACACCCATTGGGCCTGACTTCTTGAGGTGGGTCTACAAGTTTCCAAACAGAATTGGAATACATCGATTCCATTTCCTGGTTCATGGCTTCTTCCCATTCCTCATTTTTAGGGTATTCCATTGCCTCTTTGTAAGTCAATGGATCATCCTTGTCTATGTCAGAAACAAGGACGTGCACTTTGTGTTTGTAACAAACAGGTTGTACCACAACCCTCTCATTATGATGTTGCACTAGGGTTTTCTTTTCTGGAGTAATGGTTTCTATGGTTTTTTATTTATCCCTTAATGGTGGTGATGATGATGATGTAATCTAATTGGTGGACCCAAAATGGGTATGTTTTAAAATTTTATACTCACAAGCACACAAATCGAATATGGAATATAGTCTTCGTGTAAGCACGAGATCGAACCCAAATGATTTGTCTAAAATAAAAAAAGAAAACTATTTTAAACCAAAATTAATAAATTCTAACCTAGCTCCAAATATTGATGAAACTTTTGTAGAATGAAAATAAAATAAAAGATAATAATAAAGAAATTAAAGACAATATATAAACATGAATTAATAATAGAAATCAAGATGGTAAAAGAAGATTATTAAGGTATTAGAATCCACAAAATACAAATTCAATGATATTTATAAGTACATTGATTTCTAAGTTTTAGTGATAGTTAAAATAAATCAAACTATCATTTTCCAAATAGATTTATAATTTTAAGCACAAATTACTTCTAAAAAGATAGGATTTTTCTTCACTTTTCAAATTATAATTTCAAAGCATTTAGTGTAAATCAATCTAATGAAATAACAAATAAATCAATGAACATTATTTATAAGGCAAAACATAATATTTTTGTTCTAAGCATGGATGTGTACAATTTAATGACACATCTTACACAAAGAATATTATGTTTTTGCACTAATGAAGAACAAAGTGTAAATATGTGCTAACAATCCAAAATACATGATATTTAAGATGAAAGAAGATATTTGAAGAAGAAAATTCCATAAACTTTGTTGCACAAAATGGGAAATCAACATACAAAATAAACACTATCTAGTTACATATTGTTTCATCATCACCTTAATAATCTTAAAAAGATTAGAAACTCATAACTAAAATAGCAAATACAAACTAAAAATTACAAACATAAATAGGAAAATTTGGAAGATAAACCCCCAAATTTTTCCTCTAAAAGCTCATAGGAAAAATGACCAAATAGAAGAAAAGGATGAAGAGAATTTAGAGGTTTTGAAAGTGTAGAACATGTGGTATGGTAACCTCCCTTAAATTAGCCCTAAACTCCCTTATTTATAGCCAAAAAAAGGTATTAAAATAATCAATTTAAATTAATTAAATTGATTAAATTAATTTAATTAATTATAATATGGCAAATAGGGATAAATTATAAGGTGTAATGATGATTTTTGGGTAAAATGTGTAGAAAGTGAGGTAAAAATGTGGCATTTTTAGACAAAGGTGACAAATGAGACAATGTGTAATTTATGGGCTCAAGGCAAAATAAAGTAGATGGGCAAAGGCTGTGTGGCAGGCGGCTTATGGGTCTGGTGCCAGGCGGCTTATGGTGTGGTGAGAGTGAAGGCAGGGGTGAATTGGGCCACGTAGTGGGCCTGGCTGGCCTTGGAGGAATTGGGGGCATTTGGGTGTTTGGGAGCTGGCTGGTTGGAGGCCTGGGTGGAGCTTGGCGTGAAGGGTGTTGTTGGAGAGTTGATGGGCCATGGGGTACGGCTGGTAGGTGAAGCATCAGATGGGTTGTGTGGCTTCAGGAGGTGGGTCGTGGGGTGCTGGTTGGGTTGTGGAGCTTCGTTGGGCCTGGGGCTTGCTGAGCCAGGTGGTTGGACGAGAAACGGAGAAGGCTTGGGCCTACTTCCTTAGCTTTTCTCCCAAAAATACCACTTTTCTCTCATTTTTCTTGCTTTTCAAGAGCCCGAAAAAATACAACAAATCTTCTATAAAAAAAACATAAATTAAATTAAAACTAAATATTTTCAATAATCAAATATACAACATAAATTCCATGAAAATATTAATTAAAACTTAATTTATATTAAACATTTAAGTTCAATAATACAACATTTTTTTTACCTCAAATTAAACAACAATACTTCAAATAATTAACTAGAACATTTTACAACAAAATAACTATAAAAACACAAAAAAAAATATATAAAATCAAAATAAACCCAATAAATTTAAAATTACTTAAAATCTTAATAAATCAATTAAAAACTCAATAATTAAGCAACAATTAGCACATAAAAAGTGGTAAAATAACTATATTTTGTAGAGTTATCACTGATCAACAGTGAGTTCCTCCAAAAGTACCTTGCTCTGAGGTTTATAGTTTGCCATATAGTCGTGGTTGTACACAAGGAAGGTTGCATTTGTTAACATAAATACCTTTTGGTCCTTGTGACAACATAGCCCACGAAAAATACATACTTCAGACCTTCACTCAATTTTTCTTGACATAGGTCTAAGAACATGAGCGGGACAACCCTAAATGTGGAAATGGCACAAACTTTGTTTGTTACAATTCCACAACTCTAGCAGTGTCTTGCTTATGATATTAGAAGAGACTACATTAAAAATTTAAGTCATCGTTTGAAGTGCATAACCCCAATATGTGAGAGGAAGTGATGAGTAGCTTAACATAGACCTAACCAAGTCCAACAAGGTCCTGTTTATTTTCTTTGAAATACCATTTGCTTTGGCATTCCGGGTGCTGTGAGTTGGAATAGAATTCCATGCTCCAAAAGAAATATTTGAATTATAAATCCAAATATTCACCACCTTGATCTGATCGAAGCATCTTAAGAGATTAACCTAACTTCTTCTCAGTTCTACTTTGAAGTCTTTAAACTTGCCAAAAGTTTCTGACTTTCTAACCATTAGGTAAGTATGACCATATCTTGAGTATTCGTCAATAAAAGTGACGAAAAACTCATAATCACCTCTAGCTTGTATATTGATTGGACCACACACATCGTTGTTTACAAGCTCTAGTTGTTCCTTGGCTCTTTTGCCTTTCGTTCAACTGAGAAAGGCCATTTAGTCATTTTTCCTTCAAGATAGGATTAGCAAACCAGAAGAGTTCCAACAGCTAGTTCCCTCAATGGTCCATCTTTTGTTAACCGATTTAATCTGTCTAGACTAATATGACCTAATCTTAGATTCCATAGATATGTGTCATCCTCTTTAGAAACTTTTTGTCTTTTGTTACTTTTAGGATTAGCTACTTTAAATAACTCGGAATTATTAAGTGATCGTTCAGTTGGTTTAAGCATATACAGTTTGTTTGTTTGTTTATGTAACGCCCCACGTCACTATGGTTGCTTCTTGGAATGACGACTGACCCTGCAAACCAACACGAATCTTTCCAACGTGCTTTGTCCTCACTCGCACGCTTCCTGCGAAAACTTCCCAGGAGGTCACCCATCTTGAGATTACTCCAGGTCAAGCACGCTTAACTTTGGAGTTCTCAAGTGATGGGCCACCGAAAATAAGATGCATCTTGTTGATATAGGTAGTACCCATCAATCCATTTATGTAACGCCCTGGATAGCCAAGACCGTTACACTGTGTGTTTATAAAGTGTCAGACTTGCTAATCAAGTCGTTTAATTAAACACGTGTTATTGAAACTATAAAGGAACTAAGGTTAAAATGTTTTGGTCTCAAAAGTCACATTTTCATTAAGAAACGTTTCCTGTTTACACGGGATTGCAAAAATACTAAGATTAAAGACCGTTTAAAAAATATATAAGGTTTAAATACAATATCAAGCCATATTAAGGCAAAACAGACAGTTGGGTAATCCCTATCCTGATCCACTCCTCGACCATGGCGATCGAACAGCTGGCTATGTACATTCAACCCCGCAGCTCTCCATCTCAGGATTGGTCCAACTTGCCTTTGCCTTTACCTGCACCACATAGCACCCGTGAGCCAAGGCCCAGCAATAAAACACAACAACAGAGCATAAGCAATCAACAGACAATTTAGTATCTCATATCGCATCACATATTCTCAATCATATAAGCATTCATTATAATAAAGTGTTCCACATACTAAACATATCAACTCATATAATATATCGGTTCACAAATGATAACTAGGGCTAGCGCCCTCAGGCCGCTCCCTCTGTTATCCCACTAACTCCAGCCCGCTTAAACCGAGCTCAGTGAATATTAAGCTGTCCTCGGCTACCAATGGCCAAGCTGCGCCCTGTGCGCAAATATTGTGTACAGCACTCCTAGGCCGCTATCACATGTCCCATGGCATGATACCATCGTTGACACAATACAAATATCAAGAGCACTTAGTCCCATCACAAACATATAACCGGGTGCAGTTTTCTTACCTTTCAATTCGCTAGCTTTGATCACTTGACTCCTTGAGCATGATCCCTCTCGAGCCCTAGCGCTCACCTAAACACAACCATAGGTTAAAGTCATCATCAAACCTCAAGCCCAAAACCTAGCCTCGGGACCAATCCCGAGCCCCCGAGAAGTTCTAGTTCCACCAAACAAGGTGGTGGAATCAAACCCCAAACCCTTGGTCAAAAACCCTTAAAAACAACCCTAAAATCCCTTTCTGAAGACAGGGTAGCGCTATAGCGCTCATTGGAGGGCGCTACAGCAATACAAGCAGAGCCAAAACACCCTCAGCATGCATGGCCTAGCGCTACAGCGCCCAAAGGCTAGCGTTGTAGCGCTAGTCACAGACAGGCAACCTCCAAATTTTCCCTCCTGCGATTTCCTCGAACCAAACTCAACCAAAACTTCTCCAAACCTTCACCAAACTCAAAAACAACCTTATTAACACACTCCACTCATCCCAAGCACCCCAAATACCCAGAACTCAAGTGCATGCATCCCTAATCTCAAAATTCACCATAGCCACTTCTAGACATCAAAACTCAGCAGAAACCAATCAAACATCAAAGTTAAAAGCTTAGAATTTCATACCTTTAGTGAGAATTCGGTTTCAAGACAACCTCTACACCTCCTTAGCTTGTTCTTTCTCAACCTTTGGCTTGAATTCCCTAAAATTCCCATCAAGTCCAGCTTATACACCATAGGTCAAAAACTAAAACCAGAAACTGAAGAAGCTACAAAGTCTTACCTCAAGTGATGGTGTGTTCTTGCTAAACCCCTGCCAATTCTTCAAGATTAGCTTAGGATCCTTGATGCTCAACCTAACCTAGCTCTCCTCTGAGCTTTGCTCCAAGAAAACCCAAGAAAAGTGGTGAGAGAACCACAAACCGACCCTAGAGAAAACCAGCTCTGTTTTCCTCCCCTTTCTCTTTTCTTTCTTTTCCTTCTTTTCTTTCTTTCCTCATACTTCTATATTTTTCTACAACTTCCACTAACATAAAGCCTCAGTAATTCCCATCTTTAAAAAGCCAAATGACCTTAATGCCCTCCCTTTTATTTCTAACCCTTTAATCAACTTAAGGGCATTCTAGTCATTTTACCCAATTCCCGCTAATTCCTCGAGTGTCTCTAATATTTCCCCGTTTGCTTCCCAATACCTAATTAATCACCAATAATATTCCTCAATGTCAAAATAGACTCCAATATACTCACTAAATTCCCATTTATACCCCCAGGCTCACCTCGAGCTGGGTATAAATCCCCGCCATGACTTTTTCGCTACTTTGCTCACTAGGATTGTCTCGAGTCACAGATTATAGATATATCCACATAATAATGTGGTCTCAACAATTATCACATATATCAATACAGTGATGCCCATTATGGCCAAATTTACGATTATGCCCTTCTAACCTAATCAGGGCCTACATGCATACTAATACACATAGCCATGCATCTCGAATATTCAAATAATCATATAACATGCTTTAAATCATAATCATGCATCCTATTCATTAAAGTCGCACATAATTCCCTTTATGCCCTCCAGGCACACTAATCAAGGCCCTTAGGCCTTATTAGCGAATTTGGGTCGTTACAATTTAAGCCCTGTTCAACTGTGTAGTCCCATACCTACACAGTCTTAGAATCATCACACTTGACCTTCCCCAGGCGGTGTGGGATTGCACAGCTTTACCTGGTCTTTCCCCCTATGGATCACGGGATACTGACTGTCACAATCACCCCCCCTTAGGAGTTCGACGCCCCGTTGGCCACACTTCCGGCTGGGTCAAGGCTTTGATACTATTTGTAACGCCCCACGTCACTATGGTTGCTTTCTGGAATGACGACTGGCCCTACAAACCAACATGAGCTTTTCCAGCGTGCTTTGTCCTCACTCACACGCAACCTGGGAAAAATTCCCAGGAGGTCACCCATCTTGAGATTAATCTAGGTCAAGAACGCTTAACTTTGGAGTTCTCAAGTGATGGGCTACCGAAAAGAAGATGCATCTTGTTGGCATAGGTAGTACCCATCAATCCATTTAAGCCCTCTTCAACTGTGTAGTCTCATACCTACACAGTCTTAGAATCATCACACTTGACCTTCCCCAGGCGGTGTGGGATTGCACAGCTTTACCCAGTCTTTCCCCTTACGGATCACAGGATTCTGACTGTCACAATCACCCCCCCTTACGGGCCCGACGTCCCCGTCAAACACACTTCCAACTGGGTCAAGGCTTTGATACCATTTTTAATGCCCCATGTCACTATGGCTACTTCCTGGAATGACGACTGACCCTGCAAACCAACATGAGTCTTTCCAGCGTGCTTTGTCCTCACTCGCACGCTTCCTACGAAAACTTCCCAGGAGGTCACCCATCTTGAGATTACTCCAGGTCAAGCACGCTTAAATTTGGAGCTCTCAAGTGATGGGCCACCGAAAAGAAGATGCATCTTGTTGATATAGCTAGTACCCATCAATCCATTTAAGCCCTCTTCAACTGTGTAGTCTCATACCTACACAGTCTTATAATCATCACACTTGACCTTCCCCAGGCGGTGTGGGATTACACAACTTTACCTGGTCTTCCCCCTACAGATCACGGGATACTGACTGTCACAATTGACATAATTTAAAACCAGGAATAAAATAAACATAATTCAAAACCAAGAATTGTTCCCAAAAAATAAACGTATTGTTGCCAGTGCTCTTGCTAACACGAGCGCTCCACTTCCAACTCGCATAGTCACCTCGCCATCAACAAGTTCCCTTGATGACTTAAGTATATGCACAGAAGAGCAAACATGGTTAGTGTCTCTTGAATCAATGACCCTAGATGGCATATCATCTTCAACTATACAAGCTTCAAGCACAATCAAATCAGATTAGCCTTTCTTTTTCAGCTTAGCGAGATACTTTTTACAGTTTCTCTTCCAGTGACCTACAACTTCGCAATGGAAACACTTTAATTTCGGTTCCTTCTTTTTGGAGTTATTGTCTTTCTTGTTATCCTTGGTCGTTGGTTCGTTCTTACTTTTCTTGGACTTTTTTCCCTTACCCTTGTCCTTGTCATTGTTCTTTTTCCTCTTCTTGGTTTTATCCTTAGTGGTTGAAAGTTTCTCTTCAATGACATTTTCTTCTGCCTCTTTGGTTATACTTTTGTTAAGAGACTCAAATGTCTGCAGTTCATTCAACAATTGGGTCATATTAAACTCCAACTTGTTCATCACATAGTTGATAGTGAATGTAGAGAAATCAGGAGTGAGTAATTCAAGTATGATGCTAACTTGAGTACGCTCACCAATGATAGCCCCATGTATTTCTGTTTCATGCATCACGTTGATCATGCTCAAGACATGTTCACGTACAAAAACACCCTTCTTCATCTAAGTATTCATGTAGGTTCTGGTAGCCTCATGTCTACTTTTATCAGATTGCTGCCCAAACATGGCCTGTAGAGAATCCATGTTTTCATAGGCAGTCTACATTGCTTCGTGCTTTGTTCTAAGAACATCAGTCATGCTAACAAGCATGTAGCACTTGGCCTTGTTGTTGGATTGAATCGAAGCATCATATTTATCCCGAACATTTTTCAGGACATTGCCAGCAGGCTCTTCAAGACATTCCTCGGTGAAGACAAATCTGTGGTTCTCACAAATCAACATCAGATTAAGATTTGAAATCTATCTTATAAAACTACCACTATTAAGTTGTCAATTGAAAGTAAAGCAATAATCAGATTGCCCATGTTTGACGTTACTGAAAGAAATAAAATATACAAAAATAATTATTATTGTAAATAAATATCAAAACTTTCGAAAAGTAAACGTGATGCATGAATGAAACAATTAAACACGCATAAACTTAACATTTTCTAATCCACGATAAAACTACCAAACAATTAAAGTGTTGCCTTAAGGTCGGTAAAATTAATTTCAGACAACTTATAAGATGATCTTATCTTTATTAACTAAAACTCAAAATAACTCATATTTTCTCTTTTAAAAATAAAAGTATCGCTAGTTTGGTCAAGATACAATTATCCACTCAAAAGCCTAATTGTATCTTTGTGAGTGTAACTCACTATTTCATAATTCAAGACTTAACTTAGAGAGCGCCGCCTTAAGGTCGTCAAGCCTAAAATACATCACTCTTATCCTTATAAGAAATCAACATTGATATTAATATGTCTGGAAACCTTCCTTAGGGGGACGGAAACAAAACCGCCTCGAGGCCCTAATCATATTTCACGGTGTTGTACTAATAATGGAGACCATAGGTCACATTGAGATGTCAACCTTCTCTCACTCACTATTTTAGAATATTTGTGTTTTTTAAACAAATCAATTAATTACTAGTTAATTATAACCCTATGGATGAAATTAATTATAATTCTAAAAAACATACAATTGTAAAAGAGCCTCTTTCTATGAATAATTACCCTTTATATTCATCAAACTTTACGAAAACACATTTTAAATAAAGTTATTTTTCTTAAAAGGCCTAACTAAACTATTTCCTTTGTTAGCCAATTACATGTATTTGTATTTTAGGTTGTACAAGAGAAGAAATATGCAATGTTGTTGGAGATGAAGGTGCATCACAACTTTTCTCTCCTAGGACTCCAACTGAGATATTGAAGGTAACTAGTTACTGTGATGTTGATGTTTTGTTTTTATTTGTGTTTTCATGAGGCTAAGGTAACTAGTTGCAGTCATGTTGATGTTTAATTTATTTATTTGACTATTTATGTTGGTTGTGTTTATTTTAGAGTGATGAGGATAAGGGTTTATCGTTCGACCATGTATATATTTCTTAAGATACATTAGAAGTAATTGATAGATTATGGAGTATGATAGAAGACGTAAGGAGATGGATGAGAGAAAAGAAGATTGGAAAGTTGTTGTGTATGATGATGATATGAATGGAAATCCAACTATATTGGATAAGAGGTAGCCTATACATAGTGCTCAACTTAAGTCTCATTTCGTTACTGATTTTGGTTCATCCAAGCCTAAATAGGACATTTAGAGAAAAGTGAAGGATTAAAATTGGGAAGGGTTTGTTACCTTTTTCTGTAAACAATGGTGTTTTATCATTTACATTTAACTATTTTTTATTTCTGTAACATATCAATGTTTTTATGCATTATCTATGAAAGAATATCAAATACAAAGAAAGTTTAAGCAATAAGGCTATAACCTTAAATTTGTGATTTGACTAGAATCTTCAAGGTTTGTATAAGAGTTTTGTGGGGACTAAAAACGATCAAAGAAAATTCAATTTAGGGTAATTGGTGGCATAAATACCCAATGTTTGTACTTTGTTGTAGTTATATACACAATCTTTTTTTTTTGTAACAAAAATACTCAATGTTACTAAAAGAGTGATTTTGTCACTATTTTCTCTATTAAGTGCTAGCTCAGCAGACATATGTCATCTCATTATTAGAATTAACAGAGAGACGCTTATCAATAAGGAACTGACAGGTGTTCACTGAGTCAGTAATTAATAGAGGAAAATGGAAGAAATGGTAATGAAATCACTGTTTTTGTAACATTGTGGTATTTTTGCCGCAAAAAAAAAAAGATTGTGTATATAACTACAACAAAGTGAAAACTTTAGGTATTTATGCCACCAATTACCCTTCAATTTAATGTTATTACTGTTGAGTAAATCATTGCGTAGTATATGTTTTGCAACACTGCTTGGGTCAACCTGAACCGTTTTTTTATGCATGTCCATGTTAAAGCTAAAGATCACTAGATATTGGCTCACTTTATCATCTAGGAGAGGATGCTAATTGTTTATAAATCTCTACCTAGAGCCAAGCATGAGATTAATGCCTTACCTTAGGTTGAAGCACAAGTTAGCTTAATTCAATACTTCTAGAACACGTTGGCTTTTATGCTAGTCGAAAAGAACGAGGGTCCACATTTTATGGGTGTGGAGGAACCTCTGAAGGTCAAGATTTTTCCAAATCATCCCTCCAAAGAGGACAAGTAACTAGTTACTATTTCTTATATATTTGTCTTATTGGTTTATGTTGTTTTGTAGCTTAATATTTTATTTTTAATCATATTTTTTTCTTATATGTATTACAGCAAATGTAGTATATTTTTTATCAAGTGTATTTATTTGTTTATCCATGGAAAGATTAAGAGATATATCAAAACTTTAGTGACAAAATTGCTACTTTTCGTGATATTCTTGCTATTTTCTTGTTCATCTATACAATAAAGAAGCAGCTTGGTGTTTACATGACAGGTAATAAAACAAAGAGGAGGAAGAAGAATGAGATGTTTTAGTTTTAGTTATTTGTTTTGTACTTTTTTGTAGCAGATGAAATAGTGTATGTAATGTAGGTAACTGATTTATGGTATTTATGGTTGTTATGAACAATGTTTGTGTTTTATGTGACTAGTTAATATTCTTTTGCTAATGTAGGTAACTGGTAACAGGTTTATGGTTTGTTTAATATTTTAAATAGTTTGGTAGTCGTGTTACTTGGAAATATAATATAGGTTATTTTAAGTTTTCCAATATATTATATTATTTCATTATTTTTTTTATTCTTAATTTTCCTACATACTTTTTGCAATTATAAATGTTATTTACATTTCTTGGCAACCAATTACCTTGAATATAGTATCATGATATTATATTATAAAGGGGAAATAGCGGCAAAAGTACTCAATGTTTTAAGAAACTAGTTATTTAGTACCCAATCTTTTTTTTTTGTGGGAATAGTACCCATTGTCCACTTCCGTCAGTACCCAGCCCAATTTCGTCTTATTTTGTCCATGTGTACAGTGCAGAATAATTCACCATTTAGTATTTTAAAAACTAAAATTTGAAATAAAAAAATGTTTTATTTAAAAAAAAATTAAAATTAAAATTAAAAACAAAACACAAATACATGAATGACCGAAGAAGACGAGTAGCAGCGGAGGAAAATGGAGAGTGAAAGTTCATATTTTTCTAGTAGATCAAAAGTAGTGGCCCGAAGATGTAGGGGTGGGAGTCGATTACAACCGTAACAAAAGTGTGATTATGGCTTAGAAAGTGTAGTCAAAACCTCTTTGACTGAAGCAAATCCTGGGAGAAGATTTCGAACTTATCGATTAATGAAAGTAAGTGTTGATAAATTTGTTTTGGTTTTTTTTTTGTATCTAGGTTTTCTTCATCTAGATTTTCTTCTTGCTTTATGTCAGTTAGAAGGGGGTTGCGATTTTTTCCGGTGAGTGGATCCAGAAATGGCTGAAAGTGGAAGGGTTGTCATTCCAAACTGGAGAAAAAGAGTTGAGGGAGAAACTTGGAACGCCAAAGATCTCTTGGAGTCTAAAATACCAAGTCTAAGTCGTAGGAACAAGCCAATTATGAGTGAAGGTCATGTTTGCAGTGCTTGTGGTCACCTCCTTAAGAAAGATTGGATTGGTATAAGTTTGGGAAAGTTAGTTTTCATTGTATTTGTAATTGTACTAGTCTGGTGTTTGAAATATTAGACATTGTGTGATTTTGGTTAAAAAAAGTACCTGATACAAGACAATGGTGTTTGTTTCAGTTATCAAAGTGCTAGTTTCATTGTATCTGTAATGCAGCAAGTCTAAAATGAATGAATGCATTTTGACAATTGTGCTTGTTCTGGTTAAATTATGGTCATGTTAGTTTAAGTTCATTATGCTTAATTTCACAGATGCAAATAATAATTTTGACTACATGGTATCATGTGGAAAATTCATACAAGATGCAAGGTCATAATTGGCACCCAATATGGCAGATACAAAATATTACCAGCACCCAAATTGATAGACAGATGCAAGTCATAATTCATAAACAAAAAAGTCATATCAGTTTTCTAAATAAATAGGCTCCACAAAATACTTTGCCAAATCACAAGGTCCATACCTTATACATTTATACACAAAATTAGGCCAAAGATGCTTGGAAACAAAGGTCATAAATGACCCAAAACAGTCTTAACAACAAAAGATGACAGACACACTATAACTTAGATTCTAAGAAGGTGTTGGTTGAGGTGAGGGAAATGTTGTTGCTGGTCCACTCTATCTTCCTGTGTCACTGCTGGATTCTTGCAAGTGACTCTTGAATGGCATGTTTGTTTACAATTGCTGCAATGACTTGGTTGACCAAACCTTCTTTTTTTGGTTGCATTGGTGTCATCTTCATCAGGTGCCTTTTTCTTGTCTTCTTTGGTCTTCCAGGCAAGTTTGATTTAGTTGGACGGTAAATTAGATTCAAACCAAGATCTAGCCACTTATCAGGACTTGGCATTGGTCCAATAACTGCAGCATACTATGCTTGAAAGTCTTCTTTTTTGTATTCATCAATTATAAAATCATAAACATTCAAGTTGGAACTCCATATACAGGCCAATGCATGCCCACATGATACCCCACTCAATTCAAAAGCTCTACAAGTGCATGTCCAAGTAGCTAGGTTACATGAGAAGCTCTCACTACCAAGATAAGTAACTTGAAACATGTTTGCATCTGCTCTAATACATGAACAATGCCTGGCCACTTGATTGTTCTTCTCTATGATATCTAGAATTTTCTTCCCCACAGGTTACAACCACTTTGCCACACTTTCCCTTTTCTTACATAATCTAGACATCAACCATAACTGAATTTTCTCCAACAAAGTTATGATGGGCTTGTCTCTTGCATTTAATATGGAAAAGTTGAAACTCTCACACAGATTGTTCAAGAGCATGTTCATTTTACATGCAATCTAAAGTGTGACTTGCTCCATTCAGTTAGAGCCTTCTTCATTAACCAATCATATGCCTTCTCATTCACCTCCTTCATTTCAACCATCCTCCTCTTGAAATCTTCTGGTGTTATGGCTTTTGCACAAGCCCACAACTTTTGTTTTACAAGAAGACCTGGAAACTCCTTTTTAAAGTTGTTATGTAAATGTCTCAAACAAAATCATATCTCAACACCATCAAACAGGGAACCTAAAGCATTTTCTAACCCCTTTTGTCTATCACTAATCAGTGTATATCTCCTAGTGTCAATAACCTCCAAATCCTCCAAAGTTTTTAAAAACTAGTTCCATGTGTCCGTATTTTCCTTCTTAAAAATAGCATATGCAATTGGAAACATGCCATTATTTGCATCAATACCCACAACAGCCAGCAACATACCTTTGCAGCACCGTTTTAGGAAACAGTCATCCAAGCCAATAAGTGGTTTGCAAGCCTTGAATCCCTCCTTGCAAGCTTTAAGGCAGATATAAACTCTCTCAAACAACGTCTTGTCATTGACAATGCTACTTTTGATAATGGTTGTGCTCTTAGGATTGTGGGGTATGAGTTGTTTGCAATAATCATCCAAAACTCTATACTGCTCCTTCACAAAACCTTTCAGCACTTCTTTGGCCTTGTTCTTGGTATTGTAGAATACATAAGAGGATGTGTTCGAGACCTTTGTTTTTGCAGTCAAGGTGTTTGTAACGCCCTCCTAATCAAGACCGTTACACTGTGTAGTTTAAATAGTGCTTAACTCACTAAACGAGTCATTTGAGTTTAAACTGTGTGATTAAACTAACTACAGGTTTAGGTACTAAAAATTTCAATCAAAGTAAACGATTTTATTAAAAATGTTTAACTTCCATGCATGGAATTTCATTGAATTAAAAAAGGTTACAACCCAAAAACGAATACAACAGCCGACCTGCGCGGCAAAATCAAGGTTCAACCCAAGTTCCAATTGACAACCTCGGTCGTGGCAGACGAACAGGCAACATATGTACACTCCACCCCTGAAGCTCTCCAAATCATGGCTGATCCAATCTTTCCTTTTCTTTACCTACACCAACTAGCACCCGTGAGCCGAGGCTCAGCAAGAAAACATAATCATACTTATAAGAAGTACATTTGCATATCATAAATTTACAACTAACATGCCTAGAAACAATAATCCTACTAATGCATGTAATCAACTTAGCTGAGTGGCTACAGAGCCACACTAGAGCCCATCTCCATCTTTCATACAATCGGCCCTAAAGCTGGGAAAGAGGATCAGATGCTAACATTTCCGACAACCTTAGAAGCATTCAAGCATATAGCTTGCTTTTAGAGTGGCTTAATCCTATCGGTCAACGTTTGGCACGTTACCGCCACCATCAACTCGTGGGTCGAGCCCTTAAACACTCGACTAATAAGCTGGGTGCATCAACCTTTGACTAGTAAGTCAATTCCTTTAAAATTCAATAGGTAAGCTGAGTCCATTAACTTTCAACTGATAAGTCGAGTACTTTACCTTTGACTAGTAAGTCAAGTCTTTGTTTTTCGACTGGCAAGTTGCATTTGTAACCTTAGACTGATGAGTCGGATCCATAATCTTCGACTGATAAGTTGAGTTCCTTAAACCTTCAACTGATAAGTCGAATCCTTTCATCCTTTGACTGATAAGCCAAGTCTTTTCAATCTTCGACTGATAAGTCGAATCCTTCAACCTTCGACTGATAAGTCGAACCTGTAGAGCATGTAATAACCTTGACTATTAAGCCAGGCCCTTTATCAGATAACACAGACAAACCTTCAACTTATAAGCTAAACTTTCTCAACCAAATATACAGATTAACCACCACAGGATTACACAAGTGTGTATCGCACTCCTTCTTATTCGTATGGCATCTGAGCCAGTCAAGTGCATGTCGCACTCCCTTTCCATTTGTTTGGCATCCGAGCCAGTCAAGTGCATGTCGCACTCCCAGGGTGGCCCAGCCATGGTGGCCCACACTCCACGTGCATAATGACAATCTCAGCTCATAAACCGAGTCCTACTTATCCTCGCCTCATAATTCGAGCCTTACAAGCCTTCGACTTATAAGTCCAGGCATTAGGACCCTCAACTTATAAGTCGAGTCTCTCAGAATCCAACGTAACCTCGACTAATAAGTCAATCCCAACTAACATCCTAATAATCCCCTGGTTTATAAACCGAGCTTTCCAGTCACAACAGACAATCACATATCTCATAAAACATACATAACAACAATTACAATGCATTATAATACATTCAAATAGCAGTCATAGGCATAATCATAATTATGCGCACTCCAGTGTACTCAACCAGACATTCACAAACATAATTATAACCATGTTCATTAACAGGGCCAAAGCCTTAATCATATCTGTATTCAATATTGACTAAGCTCTAATCACACATTCACGTACTGGGTGCAGTTTTCTTACCTTCGATCCAAATGCAAGTTACTAGCGACGCCCTTTTGAGTACGATTCCTGATTCGAGCCCTTAGTGATGACCTAGTCACAACCATAATAAGGAATTCCATCAACAATGAGTGATTAAAGGCTATTAGATCGAGTCCTAGCCTCTGGGACATCAAATTCCATCCAACACGGAAGTAGAATCGATCTTGAACCCAAAAGGTTAAGTTCCCAACCTAAAAACACCCCTAGGGCCAAAAATCCCCTTAAGGGTCGCGGCCCTAAGGACCCATGTCGTGGCCCACCTCTAAATCAAAGGCTCGGCCTCCCTGGAGAACCAAACACGCACCGCGGCACTCTCCTAAGGCGCCGTGGCTCGCCTCTGCCTCTGAGCCCTCCTGGCTTGTTCTTGCTCCATAGGGTTGCGGCACACCAAGAACAAGGTCGCGACCCAGCCCTTCGAACCCAGATTTTCTGGGTTTTTCCCTTAGTCGAACCCAACTAGAAACCATGTAATTATACCCTAATCTTCCAATTAAATCCCCAAAGTCAATACACTTCTTTCTAGCAGCAAAACCTAGCAATTACTAGACTAAAAACTCATCAACACTTTAGAATTCACCTTCCAAACTATTAGGCATACAAACCCTTTATCTTCAAACAAAACTACAAAATTTCCAAGAACCAAATTTTAAGCTCTTACCTTAAAGATAAAATCACCCTGAATTAAATCCCCAACTCAGCCAATATCTCCCTTCAATTTCCTAAGCTTGGCCCTCCAATTTTCCTCAAAATTCTTCCCAAGCTCCATGAAACAGAGAGAAAATGAGAGAGAGAAAGAATGATGCTGTTGAGAGTTTCCTTTTGGTTTCCTAAGTCCTCTCAAAGGTTCCCAGCCAACCAAGTCACATATATGCCCAGAAATGACCAAATTGCCCCTTTCCCTTAGCCTATTCTTCACATGCTCCCAAGGGCAATTTTGTCCTTTGTCTCATACCCCGCTACTCATAATTTACATCCTATAATTCCCATTACTTCCCATGTTCCCACATGATTACCAATGATTTCCCATTACCCGCTAATTCCCGGTAATGTACTAAATTACTAAAATACCCCCAAGCTCACACCGAGCCGGGTATTAAACCCCGTTGTGACTCTTTCGCTAACTTGCTCATCAGGATCGCCTCACGTCGAGTAACCCAAATATATCCACATAATAATGTGGTCTCAATCACACAAACTCATATTTACATTTATTCCCTAAACGGGTCAAATTACTAAAATACCCTTCTTATAAGAAACGGGCCACATACACATATTTAATATTCCTAACATGCAAGCATGATTATATTATAATATAATTCACATAATAGCACAGTTATTGCCTCACAACCCCCTAATCCAGGCACTAAGCCACATTAGGAAATTTGGGATGTTACAACTATCCCCTCCTTATAGGAATTTCGTCCTCGAAATTTTACATACATAACTCGAGATACTGGTCTTGCATGATTGATTCCAACTCCCAGGTCGTCTCCTCGACCTTGATGTTCCTCCACAATACCTTAACTAAATGTATGGTTTTATTCCTCAGGACCTTGTCCCTTCTGTCTAGTATTTGTCTAATATCTGAACTGACTCTCCCTCATAGGAGAGACCTGTCCAAAATCCCAGCTCCTCATAACTCGACACTTGAGTCTCATCTAATACGTGTTCCCTCATCATAGAAATATGACATACCTTGTATACAGCCAACACCGCCGTAGATAAGGCCAATCTATAGGTCACCTGACCGATCCTCTCTAGGATTTCAAATGGTCCCATAATATCTAGATTATCCTCTCTGATTTACCATCAGTCTGATAATCTATACTACACTTCAATTGTGTATCCATCGCCTTCTTTATCTTTCCCCAAAACTTGGAAGAAATGATAGAGTCCCTATTTGATAGGATGAACCCCAAGGTCTCATGAAGGCGTATTATCTTTCTCACACAGAGATCTGTATACTGGTTAACTATGTTGTTCGTCCTTACTGATAAATATGTATACTGGTCCATAATGACCCCAAGCTGTATCATGCTGGCCCACTACCCTGGGAAATCCCATCATGAAACCCATTGTGATGCCCTCCTACCGCACAATCCTTAGTTATTCCAGCTAAAACATCCTCTCCATTTTTTTTCCAGTTGGGGTCACTTACCCCCTTTTTCCTTGATCCTCTCTAAAAGAATAAACTATAGCATAATGTTTGACTAACTCGTCCACCGGTAACTCTATTCCAACTCTGGTTGTACTCTTCAGCTGACGTGATGCATAGGCAACCACCTTTTCTGTTCTTGGAAACTGTTCTCGCACTGTTCTGACCATGCACACTTCCGATTTTCGCACGTCAGTTTAATAATGAAGTAACTATCCTTGAGAATCCTCCCACCAAACACATGTAATATCCTACCCTATCAAAGGAAACTCCCAGTCTTCAGGGCATTCCTCGACCTTGGACAATCTCTTACTGAGAGTATACCAAAATATCATCGATAGAGATGATCACAAATCGATTTAAAAATCCCTTGAACACTCTGTTCACCAAATCCATAAGTGTTATCGAGGCACTAGTCCATTCAAGTGACATAACTTAGAACTCATAGTTTCCGTATCTGATATAAGAGGTCACCGTCTAAATAATTTCCCCCCTAATCCTTAGCTGGTATTAACCAGATCGAAGATCCACCTTGGAGAACACCATCTTACCCAGTAACTGAATCTTTAATTTCCTCAACTCTATTGGAGCTCTTCAATACGGTGCCCTAGTCACTAATTCATCCCTATCATCGATTTAATAACAAATTCTTTCTACCTGTGTAGAGGTAATCCTGACAAATTCACTAGAAACATATCCAAAAATCCACCGACTAATCTAGTTTGCCATAGTCCCACTGGCACGACCTGAGTGACAATCACTACACTAGCTAGGATTCTTATGCACCCTCTTTGCAACCGGTCACTAGCTCTAAGTACATGTATCATAGGTATAGGGTCCATGCACAGTGCCAACAATTATAGAAGGGGTCTTCACCCTAAGACCCAAAAGGTTACCATCAAGCAGCCATAGCCAACTTTATCAAGCCAATTGACAATTCTCTACCATTCATTGCCGCTGATAATATCTTGACCCATCTCCCAATAACCTCTAACTCCTTAGCAAGCAACAAGGTTCCAAAACCATTACATAATATTCCCAGTATGGCACCTCCTGCACAGAATACACTCTAAGAAATGCTCTCTAGGTCTCACCGCCACCTTGGCGGCCTAGTAGTACGTCTTGCGGACTCCTATCTGGTCCTATAGCTGAAGGTATATCCGGAGTCCTTTCGTTAAGGTCATTATGGCCTACGACTCCACAAAACCCGCAAATGGAAGTCTCAGCCTCCTAAAATCCCATTTATGGGCACCGGATCGCCGACAACCTTAGCCAATTTGTCAAACTCAAAGCATATTTGGACACCGCCATGCTACCTTGAAATAACTTGCTGAAATCTTCCATCTTCGCAGCTTTGACTGTGTCATTGTAATATTTCTCGTTGAACAAAGCTCTAAACTCTTCCCGTTCCATAAAGTTTACTGTCCTGGTATGGGATGCCACTTCCCACCTGACCCCGTGAAATCTAGAATGGTGGTTATAATAACCATCCACTGATCAACCTTTAATGGGCCTGAACTACTCTAAAACTAGAGGGTGTTGCTTCCTGAACCTCCCATACAGGGTTTCCCATCCATCTCCCCCTACCTGGGGCTGTATTGCCGCTGGTACCCCCTGGTTGTGACACTGTCGGTACTATGGACTACGGGTTCCCTGCTGGAACCTGCTGTGCTTCAAGAGACAAATCTCATCCCTTTACTTCAACATCCTAAACCGCTTAATAGCCAACAATGATGCCAGTTCTTTGGGCTGGCAGTGGGCCCTGGCCTTAGTCATTCTCTTCCCTGGCCTACCTCTCTTGGCTGGTCAACTTCCAGACCTTCGAGGAAACATACTGATATCTAACCCACTCTACATTGATCAAACCGGCCGTTAAGTAAGTAATAACTATAGCTCTTGCCGCCCAATGGTCTAAAACCAAACAACCAAATAGATGCAGTGCTAATAAACACGACTACACAATATATTCAGCCAAGGTGCTAATAAGAAATTCCTGATATTTATCACCAAATAGCAACACTAATAAGCATTTCCATCATTCATAAGCAATAACATTACAAATAAGCATGTTCAAGCATTTACACATTTAAAACAATGCTATTAAGCATGTTCTTTGATCTATGCCGCTGTTAACAGTGTTAATAAGCATTTCATGGCCTACATACAATTAACAGAGCTAATAAGCATATCTTTAACATTTATAATCAATCATAGCGCTTATAAGAATTTCAATAACTTTCACATACGACAATCATGCTAATGAGTAAGTCAGTTTATATTCATGCTCAATCACGATGCTAATAAGCACATTCTTCCCAGTATTCATTATAGTAATAGTGCTAGTAAGCACATCTCTTATCATACATACAACAGTCAAGGGCAAGGCCCTATCAATATAACCCATGCTTCCTAATCAAGCATGCAAACAAGATATTCATACATCAACTAGGCAGATAACATGGATTAACAAAAATAGTTACCGAACCCTAAGTCGAGCTTGTCTTCAGCGATGAGGGTACATGCCCAGCAAATCTTCAGGAACGAATAAACCTAAACCGCTCTGATACCAAGTTGTAACGCCCTCCTAATAAGGATCATTACACTGTGTACTTTAAATAGTGCTTAACTCGCTAAATGAGTCATTTGAGTTTAAACCGTGTGATTAAACTAACTACAGGTTTAGGTACTAAAAATTTCAATCAAAGTAAACGATTTTATTAAAAATGTTTAACTTTCATGCATGGAATTTCATTATAATTAAAAACAGTTACAACCCAAAAACGAATACAACAACCGACCTACGCGGCAAAATCAAGGTTCAACCCTAGTTCCAACTGACAATCTCGGCCGTGGCGGACGAGCAGGTTACATATGTACACTCCACCCCTGAAGCTCTCCAACTCATGGCTGATCCAATCTTTCCTTTTCTTTACCTACACCAACTAGCACCCGTGAGCCGAGGCTCAGCAAGAAAACATAATCATACTTATAAGAAGTACATTGGCATATCATAAATTTACAACTAACATGCCTAGTAATAATAATCCTACTAATGCATTTAATCAACTTAGCTGAGTGGCTACAGAGCCACACTAGAGCCCATCTCCATCTTTCATACAATCGGCCCTAAAGCTGGCCAAGAGGATGTGATGCTAACATTTCCGGCAACCTTAGAAGCATTCAAGCATATACCTCGCTTCTAGAGTGGCTTAACCCTATCGGTCAACGTTTGGCACATTACTGCCACCATTAACTCCTGGGTCGAGCCCTTAAACACTCGACTAATAAGCTGGGTACATCAACCTTTGACTAGTAAGTCAATTCCAATAAAATTCAACTGGTAAGCTGAGTCCATTAACTTTCAACTGATAAGTTGAGTACTTTACCTTTGACTAGTAAGTCAAGTCTTTGTTTTTCGACTGGTAAGTTGCATTTGTAACCTCAGACTGATGAGTCGGATCTATAATCTTCGACTGATAAGTCGAGTTCCTTAAACCTTCGACTGATAAGTTGAATTCTTTCATCCTTTGACTGATAAGTCAAGTCTTTTCAATCTTCGACTGATAAGTCGAATCCTTTAACCTTCGATTGATAAGTCGAACCTGTAGAGCATGTTATAACCATGACTATTAAGTAAGGCCCTTTATTAGATAATAAAGAAAAACCTTCAGCTTATAAGCTGAACTTTCCCAACCAAATATATAGATTAACCACCACAGGATTACACAAGTGCATATCGCACTCCTTCTTATTCGTATGGCATCCGAGCCAGTCAAGTGCATGCAGCACTCCCAGGGTGGCCCAGCCATGGTGGCCCACACTTCACGTGCATAATGCCAATCTCAGCTCATAAACCGAGTCCTACTAATCCTCGACTCATAAGTCGAGCCTTACAAGCCTTCGACTTATAAGTCAAGGCATTAGGACCCTCAACTTATAAGTCGAGTCTCTCAGAATCCAACGTAACCTCGACTAATAAGTCAATCCCAACTAACATCCTAATAATCCCCTGGTTTATAAACCGAGCTTTCCAGTAACAACAGACAATTACATATCTCATATAACATACATAACAACAATTACAATGCATTATAATACATTCAAATAGCAGTCATAGGCATAATCATAATTATGCGCACTCCAGTGTACTCAACCAGACATTCACAAACATAATTATAATCATGTTCATTAACAGGGCCAAAGCCTTAATCATATCTATATTCAACATTGACTAAGCTCTAATCACACATTCACGTACTGGGTGCAGTTTTCTTACCTTCGATCCAAATGCAAGTTACTAGCAACGCCCTTTTGAGTACGATTTCTGATCCAAGCCCTTAGCGATGACCTAGTCACAACCATAATAAGGAATTCTATCAGCAACGAGTGATTAAAGGCTTTCAGACCGAGTCTTAGCCTCCAGGACATCGAATTCCACCCAACACGGAAGTAGAATCGATCCGGAGCCCAAAAGGTTAAGTTCCCAACCTAAAAACACCGCCAGGGCCAAAAATCCCCTTAAGGGCCGCGGCCCTAAGGACCCATGCTGCGGCCTGCCTCTAAATCAGAGGCCCAGCCTCCGTGGAGTTCCAAACACGCGTCGCGGCGCTCTCCTAAGGCGCCACGGCCCACCTCTGCCTCCGAGCCCAGCCTTTCGAAGCCATATTTTCTGGGTTTTTCCCTTAGCCGAACCCAACTAGAAACCATGTAATTATACCCCAATCTTCCAATTAAATCCCCAAAGTCAATACACTTCTTTCCAGCGGCAAAACCTAGCAATTACTAGACTAAAAACTCATCAACACTTTAGAATTCACCCTCCAAACTATTAGGCATACAAACACTTAATCTTCAAACAAAACTACAGAATTTCCAAGAACCAAACCAAATTTTAAGCTCTTACCTCAAAGATAAAATCACCCTGAATTGAATCCCCAACTCAGCCAATCACTCCCTTCAATTTCCTAAGCTTGGCCCTCCAATTTTCCTCAAAATTCTTCCCAAGCTCCATGAAACAGAGAGAAAATGAGAGAGAGAAAGAATGATGTTGTTGAGAGTTTCCTTTTGGTTTCCTAAGTCCTCTCAAAGGTTCTCAGCCAACCAAGTCACATATGTGGCCAGAAATGACCAAATTGCCCCTTGCCCTTAGCTTATTCTTCACATGCTCCCAAGGGCAATTTTGTCCTTTGTCTCATACCCCGCTACTCACAATTTACATCCTATAATTCACGTTACTTTCCATGTTCCCACATGATTACCAATGATTTCCCATTACCCGCTAATTCCCGATAATGTACTAAATTACTAAAATACCCCCAAGCTCACCCCGAGCCGAGTATTAAACCCTGTTGTGACTCTTTCGCTAACTTGCTCATCAGGATCGCCTCACGTCGAGTAACCCAAATATATTCACATAATAATGTGGTCTCAATCACACAAACTCATATTTACATTTATACCCTGAACGGGTCAAATTACTAAAATACCCTTCTTATAAGAAACAGGCCACATACACATATTTAATATTCCTAACATGTAAACATGATTATATTATAATATAATTTACATAATAGCACAGTTATTGCTTCCCGGCCCCCTAATCCAAGCACTAAGCCACATTAGGAAATTTGGGATGTTACAGTGTTGAAGTTGTTGTAAGTCATATTTGGGTTCATTCTAAAGTCTTCGATGAAATGCTTGGCCAACCAAGTAGCAGTCACTTTCTTGTTGTCAAATACAATGCCACAATTATGCACATCCACCAATGTATTGAATCTGAATGTTGTGTAGTCTTTTGTCTGCACCCTAGCATACAATGTCCAGCCACAACCTTTCCCTTTACAAACTGCCTTTGTCTTCATAGAATTATTGATCACATAAGTTAACTCCCTATCAGTGCTTATGAAGTGCTTAGTCAAAGCCTCCCTAAGTTGCTCCTTACTAGCAAACTCCAACTCAAGTATAAACTTGAAATCCTTCCAGTCAGTCTTTGGATGGAACTCTTTTTTTCCTCTCTTAACCCCACCTACTTTTTCATCACTGTTCAAACTCCTTAGATCATCAAACTCATATTCACTATCAGACCCTCCTATGTCTTCTTGGTTGCAGGTATCAGCCACTGAACTCCACCAACTACTAGGGTGTGCAACATTATCCCCAAAATGCCTCACCTCATCCTCATCTAAGGCATACTCTTCTTCAACAAAGTCTAGATCAGGTTGTGGTTTTGTCTCAATAGGTTGTGTCTTATCAAGCCCTCCACTTTGCCCAAAAGAAGTTTCTGTCTCAATAGGCCCTTCACCAATGCCAATTGAAGTTTCTGTTTGTGATTGTACAACCCCTTGACTTTGCCTAGTTTCAGGTTCATAAAATCCAGCACATTGCTTATTTGCTGGTTCAGATTGGGCTTCCTCAAAACCATCCACGTGGCCTATATTAATTTCTTGTTGGGCCTCATTACTTGGTTGACCAGTGTGGCTTGTTGGTTCTTGAACTTGGGCCATGTCTTCCACACCAGCTCGGACATTTTGGGCCTGCTCTTCCTCACTGTCAGTATCTACCAAATCAACTATCTCTATACTCGAGTCACTTTCATACTCACCCTCATAATTTTCACTCCAATTATCAGCCTCAGCATCTTGATTCTAATCATCTGGCATGTGCATAATGAACTCTTCAGAGTCTTCTGAGTCATCTTCACCAGTTGGCTTTTGAAAGTCATTTGCCTCCAACTCCATCATCTCTTCGTTGCTCATCACATAATCATCTGATTTGGCCCAAACCCTCACATCTACCTCCACTTCGGCATCATTACAAATCTCCTCAATATAACATCTCTTAAGTGGAGGTGGAGCTTCATCATTGACCTTATTGGTATCACCACTACTACCAATTTGAGGCACAGAGCCTTTCAGGACAACATACACATCAATTAATTACCTTATTTTTTAATATGTCAAAACAAAAACAGAGTATCCAATGCAAACATTCTCATGTGGGTCAGCCAAAACATCCTACTTTACAGTCCAAGTCTTTCACTTTCACTAGATAAATTGGGCAAAAGTACAAGGTTGACAGTACAAGTACAATGGAAAACAGAACAAAACCCATTAAACAATTCAATTAACAACCATACACATTTAATACCTATTTACCAGTTATTCAACTAAACCTACCCCAAACTTCAACAAACAAGAAAAGGCCAAGATAAACCCATTCACTTAACCTATTAATTCAAAAAATAAAGAGTAAGCTCAAGAAAACACTTACCATAATCTGGAACTAGCTCGTTTGGTTTCCGAAACAACGACATTCCGTAGGAGCAAATCGTAATCTTCCCTCTTTTCGAAAATGAGAATGCAAAACAAGTTCTTCATTTTCGTAGCAAATGGTGGTTGGGTTTGGGGATTTATTTGGGCTTTGTTTTCGAAATTGGGTGTTTTCTGGGTTTGTTCTTCTTCAGTTGTTCATGGAGCTCAACCGTTCATGTATTTGTGTTTTGTTTTTAATTTTCAGTTTGTTTTTATTTTGTTTTTAAATAAAACGTTTTTTTATTTCAAATTTTGGTTTTTAAAATAATAAATGGTGAATTAATCTCCATTGTACACGTGGACAAAATAAGATCGAATTGGGCTGGGTACTAACGGATACCGACAGAAGTGGACAATGGATACTATTCCCACACACAAAAAAAAAAGATTGGGGACCAAATCACTAATTTCTTAAAATATTGAATATTTTTGCCACTATTTCTCCTATTATAAATATCTGAAAAATATTATTAACCAATTTAAAATTAATTGAAAAAAAGATACAATAAATGTAACATGTATGAATCTTATTCGAAGTGGCATATTTTGATCTTCCAAATATTCAGCAAACAATTATCACATATGATAAAATGATAGGTAACAAGTTACTATAGTTGTAAAAAGAATATGAATGATATTGAATTATTAAAAATTAATTTAGTAACATATTACATGCTAAAAATTCATAATTTTTGTATCGATTGTACATATTGTAAGTGTAATTTATGTAGCTTAGTATCTTGTCTCATTGTAACATTTTTATTTTGTGTAAGTATAAAGTGTATGAGTCATTTCTTGCCTTTTTTTATGGTATCTTCAGCATTAATTGATTTTCACAAGTTTTCTATGTGTCCGGACTGCCACATCTTTCACATTTATATGTACCTTTGCCTTTTTATTAGATCTGATTCTTCTCTTTCAAGTTCGTCCTGGTGGGATTCTTCCATTTAACGATACAACAAATTTCACTATACTTTCTAGAAGATTATATTCGCTTTCATTTGGCAACAGATGAATAATTTATTCATATGTTGCTTTCATCGTGGTTGTTTTATAGTAATTAATTATGTGATCATGAGCTTTCGGTCTTCTTTATCCAAGTATAGGTATTGCATGTGCACATGATATTTAATCAACCTGGAACCTTCTACATGTGCAAGTTTTTTCATGTAGATTGACTAAAATAGTGTCTTTCTTTTCTACTACAACTTGGAATTTTATGGTGTTACTAGGGAAGCCCTGTTAATAGTTCTAAAAATATCAAAATAAATATGACTAAAATATGTATCTAGTTACTAAGGAAGACTATTTTCTTGTGTGTGTGTTTTTTTATTTTTTGCAACTTTACAAAAATGCTTAATATTTAAAAAAAAAATACAGAATCTTAAAAAGAATTACGAAAATACAAAGTGGTATGATCGTAAATACAAAAAAAAATTTAAACAAAGATTACAAATTTGTGACAATACAAATTTTTTGTAACCAAAATTTACAAGTTTGTAGCTATATGTTATAATTTTATCAACAACATTTACGACTAAATAGAAAACTATTACAAGCAATGGTAACACTGTAATAAATTATTATCTGTAATTTTGTAATTTTTGTGAAATTAAAAAATTAGAATTTACACTGTATGTGTAATTTTCATTTATATAAATATATATACTATATGTTAGTGATTGGCTACTTAAAAGCATTAGTAACAGGTTACATGTAACATTAAAGAAAAAATAATAATGAATGACAGGAATATTAAAATTACTTGGGATTTAATGCATCTAACAAAGTTGTTTCTGGGCAAGTTGGCTCAAGGGGTGGACCATTTTGGCCTACGCCCAAGGTCCCTAGTACCAAAATATTGGTTTTCTTTATATATATTATTTTAAATTTAAAATTTTTATTTTTAACAATTATTATAAAGTATATTTAGAATAACAATTTTCTTACTTTTTTATGATCATTTTTTTTGTTTAGAAGAAAATGTTATAAAACTAATTAACTAACTGATTGATATTGATATAATTAAAAAAAATGTACTAATGTTAAAACTGACGATATAGATTTTTTAATTGTTATTAGGTGAGAATTTCCCTTAAATTTTCTTATTTCTATTTTAAGTAAATATATGTTGTGTAACCAAGTGATAGTTACACATAGCCTTGATATTATTTATTATAAACTTATTAGGATTTGATTTACATCTCAAAACATAAGAAAAATAAATTTTTTATGTTATATAATTTTTTGCTTACTTGTACTATTATGTTATTTTATTGTTTAAATTTTGGTGGTTTTTTCTTCTTTTGAATTTGTAGTAGTAATTTTAGAGTAATATAAACTTTAGTGGTTTTTTATTAAAACATGTAAAACTATTGTATTTCTGCACTAATTTTAGAAAGACCTCAAATTAAACTTTCGCTCGTGGCCCCCAAATTTGTTGAGATAGCCCCCCTATCTCTGAGTACACGTTATACCTCTAGTGATGGATCTATGAACGCTCCCCATTTTTCCACACCCATTTTTCGATCAAACTTCGAAGGCACTCCATTATAGTTGTAATAGTCAGGTATTGCTGCTTTAATTGCAAGGTTAATTGGCTCTGCTATGTTTGATGTCGTCATAATGTACCTTATTGTTGGATAATGAAATCTAGATCCAGTTGTGTAACCAATATTTTGCAAATAAAGTCTTATTGAATGTCTATTTTATCAAGCACTGCCATTTAAAGTTAAAATGATTTCACCGTGTATGCTTTTGCACTCTTTAAAAAGTTTATTTTCATATCCTCTTCATGTGTTGCAAAATTAACTTCAATATTGTTTAACATATGGAAGATGCATGCTCCACGGAAAAAAATTGGGTACAGCTTTTCAATAGCATTTTCAATGCTTTTATGCCTATTTGAGATAATAGGTAATTCTGTGAATAAAATTGGCATTTGAAAAATAAATAAATAAATAGAAGGATTTGTGCTAATTTTGTATAACCAGTTACTTATATGTAAATGATCTTTGTAAAATATATATATATAGAAGTACTTGTTGGGGGGTTAGAGGCTCATGACTTCGGTTTTGTATTACAACTCAAAGTAATAATCACAAGTAATCTAAACTCTAATGGAAGATAATTGTAAAGTACATAAACACAAATGAGCAAGTGTAGAGTAGACATTTCTTAAAGAATAAATCAAATATAAAATCACAAGACTATGATTTTATGTGAACCACAAATGTTACAACGCTCGACACAAATGAATGTTCGTTGTCCAAAAATCTCTATTCCTAGCCTTCTCCTTGGAATTTCTTATACCTGGAACAATGGAATGATATTGGGATTCATTAGCCTTGAATCTTCATACAATTCAAGTTTTCTTGATAAAGATCTTGGAGAAAACTAGTAATCTTGAAAGCTAGAGAGAGAGAGAGGGGAGTGATAAAGTCACCAATTAACTCAATGAATCTTTTAAATAGTATAGAAACCTCATTAGACTCAACCAATGATATTAGAGCATTTTATTTTGAATTTTAGAGGCAAAATACGTTACTGTACGAATTCGTACGAACAACCCATGCGACACGTCACCTGGGTGCTTATTTCTTAAACGAGCGACACGTCGCATCCTAGAGGCGACACATCGTCGATGCCACTGACTTGGCACTCCATAACTTGTCTCAAAATATCCCCAAATGCTCCCAAACTTTTTAGGTACTCTCATATACTCCAAAGAAATATTTTGGACCCAAAACGATAATGTATAAATGCCTATACCATAAGTCAACTCTCACATGTTGACTTTTGCGAAATCATTATGGTTTTTGCACATCTTTGTGCCTAACTAATTTCACGTATTTAACTAATAATAACATTCCCCCACTTGATTAAATATATCATCAATCCTCTAGACAAACAATATTAGTGCATAAAATAAAGTACATTATGGATTTGAACTTTATCTTAGTGAAAATACTACAAAGTTTCTACTGAAATGTTGAGGTATTCTTAAAAGATGGAACACAACATTTCTCGTGATAAAAATTGGTATGCCTCACACAACATTACTCGTGTATTTCCCACTATTCGTGCAAAGCACTTTTATGACCTTGTGCTTGATCCATTCATGAACCATCTGGAGAGAAAACTCCTACTCTCTTGAGAGGCGGCACCACCTCTAGGTTCACATAGGTGAAATTCTTATAGCATATTTGGTACCTTTTGAGATGCTTGTTGCTTTTCAACCAAATTTCATTAAAAGCCTATGACTTAACTCTCATGTCCGATAGCAACCAAAATTAACAACTTAAAGGTCTCATCAATGATGAGTTAATGTTGAAACTATTCCCTTATCAATGACTTGTTAATGTTAAAAATATTCCCTTATCAATGACTTGTTCTTACCCATTGAACTCTACACTTGATGTATACAAGTTTTGAGTTGCGTTTCCATCATTGGAGAATCTATTGGTCAAGGAGTTTTAGTGCCATCCTTCTATTTTTGGAACTCATCAAATCTCTCCCAAGAGGTTTGGTAAACGAATCCGCTAAGTTCTCACAATATTTCACATATAAAATTGATATGATACTCTTATCAATCAATTCCCTCACATAGTCATGCCTTAGACTTATATGTCTAGACTTCCCATAATATATCTTGTTGTAAGCTCTAATCAAAGTGGCTTAATTAACACAATGTATTAAAATTATTGATACATCAACCGCGGTTTTCAAAATCTCCAACATAAGATCTTTTAGCCACTTGGCCTCTTTATCGGTTGCCACTAGATCGTTACAAACTCGGACTCCATGGTTGAGTGACATATACATGTTTATTTCTTAGATCCCCAAGAAATGACACCCCCACCAATGATGAACACCCAACCAATTATGGAGAGATTATCTCCTTCACTGGATATCCAACTTACGTCGAAATATCCCTCAAGTATCTTAGGAAACTTAAAATATTTGAGGCATAACTCTTTGGTCCTTTTAAGGTATCCAAATAATTTTTCTATGGCCTTCCAATGTAAGATAATTGGGTTGCTAGTAAACCTACTTAGTTTACTAACTGCAAATTTAATGTCCACTCTAGTACAATGAGTGACATACATCAAACTCCCAATTACACTTGCATACTCTAGTTGAGTCACCACTTTCCCTTCATTATTTTCAAGCTTTAAACTTGAAACTATGGGTGTGTTAGCCTCTTTGATATTATGACCAAACTTGTCAAGCATTTTCTCAACATAATGAGCTTAACCTAAGGCATATCCATTCTCATTACTTCTAACTTTGATATCTAGTTTGGCATCAACCTCTCCAAGGTCATTCATCTTGAAGATAGAAGATAGAAACCTCTTCGTTTCTATTATGCCTTCATGTCTTTACTTAATATCAACATATAGACACACTAGAATGATATAGTCATAACAAGTCTTAGAGTATAAGCACTTGTCCGCACTATTGTGTCTAAACCCATCCGGAGTAATGGCTTCATCAAACTTCTCATGCCATTATTTTGGGGCTTGATTTAAACCATATAATGATTTAACAAGCCTACACACCTTATGTTCATTTCCCCTTAAAACAAACCCTTCCGGTTGTTCCATGTACACCTCCTCATCGAGGCTACCATTTAGAATGTTTTTTTGACATCCATTTGATGAAAATATAGGTTGTGTATTGATGATAAGGCAAAAAAAATCTTATAGATATTGTCATTGCTACCGGTGCATAGGTATCAAAATAATATATGCCCTCCTTTTGTCTAAACTCTTTGGCCACCAATCTTGCATTATAGGCTTGAATGGTCCCATTAGTGTTGTATTTTCTTTGAAATACCCACTTGCAACCTATTGGCTTTGATCCTTATGGTAGATCAACAATCTCCCAAGTGTGGTTAGACAGAATTGAATCCATCTCACCATTTATTTCCTCTTTCCAAAAGTTAGAGTCCCTTAAGGACATTGCTTCTTGGAAAGTTTTAGGATCATCCTCCACCTAAAGTACCATGGGATACTTTCAAGTGTCTCCCTTGTGTTTTCCCTCTGCTAGATAAAGAGTCTCCACTTGAGAGGTTTTAATTTGTGATTCACCCTCTTTAAGCCTTTGGCTTTTTCTAGGCAATATCAGTTGCTCTACAACCCTTGAAGGTAACTCATATTGAGTTCATTCTAATGAGATCAGCTCTTAAGGATTAAACTTTTCATTAAAAACTTTAAACGCTTACAAGGTATCCCAAAAAAGTTTGAGTAAAACATAATTACATTCAACGTTCTCAAAATTTTCGGCCTAAGCGACAAAAGTGGACTTTTACTCTAGGTCCCTCAAAATATCCCAACGACGGTGGGCGAGCAGGCTGAACATGTAAGCGTCGCTTCAAAGCCCTCCAACTCATGGATGATTAAATATCCCCTTTCCTTTATCTCACTACAAAATTCTAAATTCTAGCAGGTTGTAGGGAACCTTAGCAGCTCTAAATCCCTTTGAATCCTCATATTCTAGAGCTTAGACCAATTGGTAGTTATACCCTTGATGAGCTTGAAAAAAAGTCTCTTGAAGAAGACCAAAATGAAAAGAAAAAAAAAACGAGCAGGTTGCTATCCAACCTTAGCCATATTTGTCTAAAATTTTGGTCAGATGACCATTATACCCCTCCCTTGATACTCCTACCTTAAAGCCCCATAAGGGAAAAATGGTCATTAACCTTTAATTCCCACAAAACCTCAAATTACACCTCTAATTCCCAATTTAATCCACAAAACATAATTATTCTACAACTTATTTAATTTACCAATTATCTCAAATTCTTGAAATTCTCAAAATACCCCTAGGTTCGGCCTGAGCCGGGTATTTATCCATGTTGTGACTTTTCTGCTAAAACCACTCAAAAATATCCGCACATGCCGAAAATAACACATACTCACATAATAATGTGGTCTCAAAGCATAAAACGCATAATATTTACAAATATACCCCCAACGGGTCAAAATTATGAAAATACCATTTTTAACAGAAGTTGGTCTTTAAACACATTTAATTCACATAATCATGCACTCGATTATATAATAATACAATCCACATAAATTCAATGTATGCCCTCTCGGCAATTAAGGTACTAAACCTTATTAGGAGTTTTAGGACGCTATAGTAGACAACTTATTCACAATAACTTGAAGCTCGTGTACTTGGGGAAGTAAGGGTTTAGTATCAAAGAGCTTATTAGTATGAGGAATTTCTTGGTACATTCTTCTTCGGTTTTGTACTTCTTCTCAAGAGCTTCCCAAATCTCATTTTCCGATGTAGTGTTTGTGTAGAGTTCATAAAGGCGATTTGATAGAGCATTGAGTATGTGGCCTCTACAAATGAGTTCATCTTCTTCCCTTTTCTTCCTTTCTTTAATTACTTCTTGAGAATCATCATCTTTTGGAGACTCTAAACTCTTCAAATCTTTGTCAAGAATACAGTGTACCTTCAATGTTGTGAGAAAAAACTTGATCTTGTCTTGCCAACGAACAAAATTTGATCCATCGAATCTGTAATGCCCCGAAATCCCTAATGCAGTTTAATGGCTGGATTACTAGGCCTACTTGCTGTTGTTAGAGAGAAAGGGGATGCTTGTGTATGGATGGAACTAAGAGAAGAGCTTAGGGTGAAGAGGTGGGACTAGACGGGAGGGCCATAATTGTTTTATTACGCCATTAAATAATTATATGCATGTTTATGTGAATTATATTATGATATGATGTTAAATGCATGCATGTGGGTCCACATTTAATTACAGGGGTGTTTTGGTAAGTTGGCCCGTTGAGGGCGTAATTGTATATTTTTATGCATGTTGGTGACATATTGTTGAGACCACATTATAATGTGGTTTTTTTCAAGCTATTCGGCATGAGATGATCTTTGAATATTAATTAGCGGTTTAGTCATAACAGGTTTAAGTTCGGAGCTCGGGGTGAGTCTCGAGGTGATTCTAATGATTAGAATGTTGCCGGGAATTAAAGGGTAATGGGATATGAATTGTTGGTGTTCGAGGATTTCGATAATAGCCAGAATTGGAGAGCGTTAATTATGATTAACGAAAAAAGTGGGAAATGTCAAATTTGCCCTTAGGAGCCTTTAGAAATCCTTATTTGACCTAGGGGTATTTTGGTCTTTTCACCCCTAAAATAGATTAAAGCCATTGAAGGATGTAGAAAGAAAGAGAAAACAGAGCATAGAACAAAGCTTCTCCCGTACCTGTTTTTCCTTATTTTCTCTTTGGATTTTTTAGCCTGACTTGAGGATTCAAGCTTGAGAAGTAAGTCTTGAGATATTGGGAGTGTGTTCCACCATTGAAGAGCATCATAATCTGAGCTTGAGGTAAGACTCTAGCCATTAAATTTCCTGGTTTTCTCTGTTTTAGCTTTGGTTTTCAGCTGAGATTTCTAGGTTGGATGATTGGTTTTGTTGGGAGTTTTGGATAGGGTTCTTGTGGTTGTGATGCTTAGGGTATGTGAGGATGGTTTTTGGGTTCATTTGGCACCAAAAATGAGGTTTGGAAGCATTGGAATCGAGTTGGAAGTGAAGGAGTTGAAGGAAGAGGTTTCAGGGGAGTTTCTGGATGGGTGTAGCGCTACAGCGCCCACCAGAAGGCGCTCTAGCGCTACCCAATGCTCTGTTGGGCGGTTTGGGGTTCTGATTATAGCACTGGGGTGCTAGTGAGCAATGCTGTAGCACTACTCTGTTCCTTCAGAATCACGTTTTGAGTTTTTTTAAGGGTTTTTGGCTTGGGGTTTCAATCCTTAAGGCCCGGGATCGAATCTACTCACCGTGTGGGTACGTTTCGAGGTCCCGAGAGTGGGGTTAGGTCAAGACCCTTTCATTGTTGATTTTCATTAATGGAGCTTATAATTTCTTATGATTAGGTAACCGCTAAGGAACCAAAAGGGTCAATCGTTCTCTGGAGTCATTCTTGTTCTATTTCTCACTCGAACCAGAGGTAAGAAAACTGCACCTTGTGTATATGACATGCGTGATTGTTGTTGAGGCATGTTGATTGATAAATGTGGACATTGATTGCATATTAAATGCTTAGCAGAGCTTGCTTACTTGTGTATGGCACTGATTAGTCAGGGACGACACTGGTCGCGTATCACTAACCTGAGAGTCAGAAATGACATAAGCGTCCTGAACGCAGGGCCGATTAAAGATTAGTTCTAATAGATATCAGAATTGAATGATTCTAGAGCATTAATGATGGACCAACCCTAAGGTCGATGAAACTTATAAGCGCTTAATTAGTCTAAGCTAGTTACTCGGAGCCAAGGCCTAAGGCCTAGGTGACTGCTTGTCACAAGGCTAGGGAGCGGAATCTCACGGTTATGACTCTATGGTCATGCGATAGGTTATATTGCTAACCAGTTCATCGAGCACCTATCTTGATAAGCTAGTGAAAGGATCACTTATTTATAAAGCCACAGTGACCCTATCGTCACATGTCTAAAGGGAGCTGAACCCACTTTGGTGACTTCTCAAATTGTCACACATCTGGTTTGGACTGATAGTCCTGAATGATTATCATGATCATTGTTGATATTATATTCATGCTATATTGTGTTTTCTTGTTAGGCTTTGGCTCATAGGTGTTATGTGGTGCAGGTAAAGGGAAAGAAGATCTCACCCAGCCTTGAGTGGAGCGCTTAGGTGGTGTTGTGTACATATGGGGCCGCTTGACCACCACGGCCAAGGAGTTCTCAGAGGAACTAGGGGGTTTACCCTGTTTTTGCCACTTAGGTCGGCGGGTTGTAAATTTAAACAGTAATGACTAATTTGAGTTGTAAATAACTTGTAAATGTTTTTATGAGCCCATGAACAATTTTATGTATTAAATGAAATATATCCTTTTCTTTTGATTGGTTTTCCACCTTAGTCTGTTAATAACACCTAGAAGCACATTTTTAACCAAAGAAATCGAGTAGCGAGTTTAATTTCTGGTTCACCATTCACCGTAACTGTTCTGGGGTAACCAGGGTGTTATAACTTGCTATCAGAGCGTGCCAAGGTTAGGGTTCCGTTAGACTAGCTGGGCATGTACACACATCACTAAAGTCAAGCTTAACTCATGGTTTGGTAACTATTTATGTAGTTATATGTATAACTGCTTAAATATAGTATATATGCTTTACCTGTATGCATGAGACACCATGTTAAACTTGTGCCCTGAAATATTATATCCTCAGCAACTGTGTGCTAAATAGTACTAAGATTGCTGGAACATACTTATTAGTATTGTTGATTGTGAATTACTATGTGATACATGCTAAGTGTTATAAACATGTATCTGCTTGTATAATTGTATGACTGTGGAATATGATAATTGTATGCTTGTTCTTGGACCGTAAGGCGGCAAGAGGTTTAGTTATTACTACCTGACTGGCCGTGTTGATCATTGTTTCAACAAGGTATCAGTGATAAGAATGAATCCAGGGCAGACATAGTGATCAAGGCCAAAATAACAATAGTCAGGGTCAGGAGAATGACCAAGGACAGATTCCACAGCCAGTTCCTGTTATATTATTTTATAATATAATGTAAAATTATATTATATTATAATATAATGTTTTAGATTAAATAAATGTGACAAAGTGTGTCTCATATTGTAACATATAATAGAGAGTTACAATATTTAGATATATGAGATATATCCAAATAATGTAACATATTTGGTGTTACAAATTTGTAACCTCCAAATATTACCCTTTATTGTGTAAATTGTTGTTACACAATATTGAGATGAATTTCATAAAAGCCATATGTGATATGGCTGTTAGAGATATGATTTTAACCCCAATAATGTGTTTTGGGAGTTACAAAATCATTTCGGAGGGTTTGGAACCGTTTGGAAAAACAGCACAATTTTTGTGCTGAATTTGGTCAGTGACCACGGCCTGTGGGTCAGAGACCAGTGGCCGCGGCCACAGGCCAAAACTGACCAAATTTTCAGTTTTTTCAATCTTTGTTGAACGGCTCAAAAAACCCAAATAACTCCCAAATCTCTTTTTTAATTCCATATTAATCCAATTAAACATTGGTAACAGCCATGGGGGTTGGTGGAATTTGAAATTCAAAGGGTGTCTCTAAACTCTATAAATAGGAGCCTATAGCTCACTTGTAAGACACAACTTTTCTATCTACTAGAGCACTTGGCTAGAAACACCTTGAGGCTTGATAATTCCAGAAAGCTTTTCCAATATCTGAGAGAGATCCCTTAGTGCTTGAGTTAGGGGGAAATAAGCTTTTGGACAAAGGTTTTAAACCTTGTTCAAGCTGGTGATCCCCAATCCTCTTCACTTAGGTTGTGTAAGTGAGAGTTTGATTGTGTTTCTGTTCTTCCTTTTATTCTATTGCTTTTCTTCTTATTCTCTTGTTCTATTTACTTGTATATTTTGTTTAAGAGTTGTAATCTTTTCATTTGGTCTAAACACTTTATTTTACTTGTAATCTTTTGCTTAGAGTTGTATTCTTCTCACTATTCTCCTCTTCATCATCATCTTCTTCCTTTCTTTAGTTTATTTGTATTTTCAGTTATAGAGTTGTAACCTTATTTAATCAATCTATATTTACTTGTAATATTATTGCATAGAGTTATAATATTATAATCATTTCCACTGAGGCAAAACAATATTTTCCTAACAGTTCCTGCAAACTGGCAACAACTATTTAATGATCTGCAGGCTACATTGTTGAGACAGGGAGAAGAGCTTCGTCTCCTGAGACAACAGCAAGCACTTGCAGTGGCCAGTGTATCAGAGGCACCCCCTGTGTCGGTGCCAGCAACTGGGCAGCTGCCTGAGGTTGGAAATCAATGGGAACCTCTCTATGAAAGGTTCAGGGAGCAACAACCTCCAGTTTTTTAGGGCAGTGCAAATCCTGCCAAGGCAGAGCAGTGGATGAGTATGATTACCACTATCCTAGATTTCACATGGGTGACTGGTAATGAGAGGCTGGCCTGTGCCACTTATATGTTTTGGGAGGATGCCTGAATTTGGTGGGAGGTCATTACCCAGACCAAGAATGTTAATGCCCTGAGCTTGGAAGAGTTTCAAACTCGGTTCAACGAGAAATATTATAATGATGCCATCAGGGCGGCAAAAGCTGAGGAATTCATTAGGCTACTTCAGGGAAGTTTGTCAGTCACTGAGTATGCCTTAAAATTTGATCGTTTGGCGAAATTTTCCATGGAGCTGGTGCCCACTGATGGGACTAGAAGAGAGAGATTTCTTCAAGGGCTACAGCCAGATTAGCTCGTGATGTACGTATTACCACTATGGCTGGGGTTACTACCTATGCACATGTGGTTGAGAAGGCACTCGCAGCTAAGAGTGCAGAGAACAAGATCTGGTGAGACAGTGCAGCCAGAAAGGAGTTTAGGAGGACAGGTCCTCCATTTTTGGGTTCTGGTAGGGGTATAGGCCCCAGTGAGTAGAAGAGGAAGGTTCCTGACACCTTCCTAGTTCCAGGTCCTGATAGGCGATCCCGTGGTGTTTCAATGGGTCGTCCAGGTGGTAATGAAGCCTAGAAGTCTTATCCTGAATGCCTTAGATGCAAGAGGCGTCATTTGGGAAAGTGTAGCGCAAGGGCATGCTTCTCATGTGGAGCAGTGGGCCATCTTAAAAAGGATTACCCTAAGACCAGAAAATAAGAACCTAGAAAAGCGGACAGCTCGGCCCCAGCTCGAGTGTTCGCATTGACACAAGCAGAAGCTGAGGCTTCTCCCTCAGTAGTTACAGGTCAGCTTCTTAGTGCTGGAACCCCTTATAATGTATTGATTGATTCTGGTGCTACACACTCTTTGGTTGCTAGTAGTATTATTGATAGACTGTGTAGACCCTGTGATTTTTATGCTGTGGGGTTTGGAACTTTGTTACCCACTGGAGAGTTAGTGGTATCCAGAAGATGGGTTAGATCTTTGCCAGTGACAGTGGAAGGAAGATAGTTGTCAGTGGATTTGATAGATTTGGTTATGACTGACTTCGATATGATATTGGGTATGGATTGGTTGGCGAAGTATGGGGCAACCATTGATTGTAGAAGGAAGATGGTCACCTTTGAGCCTGAAGGTGAGGATCCTTTTGTGTTTGTTGGTACTGTGCATGGACCTCGCATACCTATGAATTCTGTTTTGAGGGCTAGGGATCTATTGCAAGGAGGTTGCACTGGATTCTTAGCCAGTGTGGTTGATACCACTCAGGTCGTGCCAGTGAGACCAGAAGATACTAAACTTGTTTGTGAATTCCTTGACGTGTTTCCAGAAGATTTGCCAGGGTTGCCACCGCACAGAGAAATTGAGTTCGTGATAGAACTGGCACCACGGACGGAGCCAGTGTCTAGATCACCTTACAAAATGGCCCCAGCTGAGTTGAAAGAATTAAAGGTACAGTTGCAAGAGCTGTTAGATTTGGGTTTTATCATACCTAGTTTCTCACCTTGGGCTGCGCCAGTTCTGTTTGTAAAGAAGAAGGATGGTTCTCTGATGATGTGTATTGATTACAGAGAACTGAATAAGTTGACAGTTAAGAATAAGTATCCTTCGCCAAGGATAGATGATTTGTTTGATCAGTTGCAAGATAAGAAGGTATTCTCAAATATTGACCTTCGTTCTGGTTATTATCAGTTAAGGGTCAAGGAGGGAGATATACCGAAGACTGATTTTCGTACCAGGTATGGGCATTATGAGTTCTTAGTCATGTCTTTTGGATTGACTAATGCCCCTGCCACTTTTATGGATCTGATGAATAGAGTGTTCAAGGATTATTTGGACCAGCTTGTGATCGTCTTCATCGATGATATTCTGGTATATTCTCAGTCTGAGTCAGAGCAAGAGCAGCACCTGAGGTTGGTTCTACAGAGACTGAGGGACCACAAATTGTTTGCCAAATTCAAGAAATGTGAGTTCTAGTTATCTCAGGTATCCTTTCTTGGGCACATTGTCAGTAAGAAGGGGATTAAGGTAGATCCAGCAAAGATTGAGGCAGTCAGAGATTGGCCAAGGCCAAAGAATGCTTCTGACGTTAGAAGTTTCCTTAGATTGGCAGGTTATTATAGGAATTTCGTGGAAGGGTTCTCAAAGATAGCTACTGCGTTGACTGAGCTGACACGCAAGAGTCAGAAATTTGTGTGGTCAAATAAATGTGAGAACAGCTTCCAGGAAATGAAGCAGAGATTGATTACAGCTCTGATTCTGAGTCTTCTAACAGATCAGGAAAAGTTTGTGATTTATTGTGATGCTTCTCATCAGGGTTTGGCTGTGTTCTGATGCAGTCAGAGAAGGTAATTGCTTATGCCTCACGTTAGTTGAAGGAGTATGAAAAGAGATATGCCACTTATGATTTAGAGTTGGCGGCTGTGGTCTTTGCTTTAAAGATATGGAGGCATTATCTTTATGGAGAGAAGTGTGAGATCTATGCAGACCACAAGAGCCTGAAATACTTCTTCACTTAGAAAGACCTGAATATGAGACAAAGGCATTGGCTGGAGTTAGTAAAAGATTATGATTGTGAGATTTTGTATCATCCAGGAAAAACCAACGTGGTAACTGATGCTTTAAGCCATAAGGGTCCGGGACAGATTTATGGTATGAGGCTGATGGCCAGGGAGTTAGCAGATGATATGACCAGAGCTGGTATAGAGTTGCTGGTGGGCCAGTTGGCTAATATTACGCTACAGTCTACACTGTTGGAGAGAATCAAGGAGGGTCAGTTGAGTGATCCACAAGTGATCAAGATCAGAGAGGATGTTTTGGCTGGAGCGTCCAGAGATTATACAATGTCTGAGTTAGGCTTGTTGAGATACAAGGGGTGGATATGTGTTCCATTAGACACTGCTTTGAGGGGAGAGATTCTGGATGAATCTCATACTACACCTTACTCTTTGCATCCAGGCACCACGAAGATGTATCAAGATGTGAGATCGTTGTATTGGTGGCCGGAGATGAAGAGAGATGTAGTAGAGTATGTGGCTAAGTGCTTGACATGTCAACAGGTCAAGGTTGAGCATCAGAGGCCGGCAGGGTTATTGCAGCCTCTGGATATCCCAGAGTGGAAGTGGGAGGACATCACGATGGATTTCGTGGTGGGCTTACCCAGGACTATTGGTCAGGGTGATTCTATTTGGGTGATAGTGGATCACTACACCAAGTCAGCTCACTTCTTGCCAGTGGGGACTACCTATACAGTTGATCAGTATGTAGATCTCTATGTGAGAGAGATTGTGCGCCTCCATGGAGCACCTAGGTCGATCGTGTCAGATCGGGACCCTACTTTTACTTCCAAGTTCTGGGGGAGTTTACAGAAGGCCATGGGGACACAATTAAAGTTCAGTACTGCTTATCATCCTCAGACAGATGGGCAATCTGAGAAGACGATCCAGATATTGGAAGACATGCTGTGGGCATGTGTGCTGGACTTTGGTGGATCTTGGAGTAAGTATCTACCTTTGATAGAGTTCTCCTGCAACAATAGTTATCAGTCTACCATTGGAGTTGCACCTTATGAGATGCTGTATGGTAGGAAGTGCAGATCTCCCATTCATTGGGATGAGACAGGTGAAAGGAGATACTTAGGTCCTAAGGCAGTTCAGAGGACCAATGAGGCTATTGAGAAGATTAGAGCTCGGATGCTCGCTTCTCAAAGTAGAAAAAAGATCTATGCAGATCCCAAGCGTAGGAATGTGGAGTTCCAAGTGGGAGACTATGTCTTCCTTAGAGTCTCGCCATGGAAGGGGGTGAGAAGGTTTGGGAAGAAGGGCAAGTTGAGCCCTAGATTTGTAGGTCCATTTGAATCCTGGAGAGGATTGGTCAAGTGGCTTACAGGTTGGCCTTGCCACCGGCGTTGTCAGCCGTGCATAACGTGTTTCATGTTTCAGCTCTTCGGAGGTATGTATTTGATGTGAATCATATTTTAAGTTTTGAAGATCTGGAGCTTGAGCCAGATCTCTCCTTTGAGGAGCAACAAGTTTAGATACTTGACAGAAAAGATAAGGTCCTCAGGAATAAGATGATACCTTTGGTTAAGGTATTGTGGAGGAACAACAAGGTCAAGGAAGCAACCTGGGAGCTGGAGTCAGATTTGCAGAGTCAGTATTTCGAGCTGTTCAGGTAAATTTTGAGGACGAAATTTATGTAAGGAGGGGATAGTTGTAATGCCCCGAAATCGCTAATGCAGTTTAATGGTTGGATTAGTAAGCCGAGAGGGCCATAATTGTTTTATTACGCCATTAAATGATTATATGCATGTTTATGTGAATTATATTATGATATGATGTTAAGTGCATGCATGTGGATCCACATTTAATTTCAGGGGTGTTTTGGTAATTTGGCCCGTTGAGGGCGTAATTGTATATTTGTATGCATGTTGGTGACATATTATTAAGACCACATTATAATGTGGATTTGTTCGAGCTATTCGGCATGAGACGATCTTGGAATATTAATTAGCGGTTTAGTCATAATAGGTTTAAGTTTGGGGCTCGGGGTGAGTCTCGGGGTGATTCTAATGATTAGAGCGTTGCTGGGAATTAAAGGGTAACGAGATATGAATTGTTGGTGTTCGATGATTTCGAGAATAGTGGGAATTGGAGAGCGTTAATTATGATTAACGAAATAAGTGGGAAATGTCAAATTTGCCCTTGGGAGCCTTTAGAAATCCTTATTTGACCTAGGGGTATTTTGGTCTTTTCACCCCTAGGATAGATTAAAGCCATTGAAGGCTGTAGAAAGAAAGAGAAAACAGAGCATAGAACAAAGCTTCTCCCGTACCTGTTTTTCCTTATTTTCTCTTTGGATTTTTTAGCCTAACTTAAGGATTCATGCTTGGGAAGTAAGTCTTGAGAGCTTGGGAGTGTGTTCCACCATGGAAGGGCATCATAATCTGAGCTTGAGGTAAGACTCTAGCCATTAAATTTCCTGGTTTGCGTTGTTTTAGATTTGGTTTTCAGCTGAGATTTCTAGGTTGGATGATTGGTTTTGTTGGGAGTTTTGGCTAGGGTTCTTGTGGTTGTGATGCTTAGGGTACGTGAGGATGGTTTTTGGGTTCATTTGGCACCAAAAATGAGGTTTGGAAGCATTGGAATCGAGTTGGAGGTGAAGGAGTCTAAGGAAGAGGTTTCAGGGGAGTTTCTGGCTGGGTGTAGCGCTACAACGCCCACCAGAGAACGTTATAGCGCTACCTAGTGCTCTGTTGGGCAGTTTGGGGTTCTGAGTATAGCGCTGGGGCGCTAGTGAGCAACGTTGTAGCACTACTCTGTTCCTTCAGAATCCCGTTTTGAGTGTTTTTAAGGGTTTTTGGCTCGGGGTTTCAATCCTTAAGGCCCGGGATCGAATCTACTCACTGTGTGGGTACGTTTCGAGGTCCCGAGAGTGGGGTTAGGTCAAGACCCTTTCATTGTTGATTTTCATTAATGGAGCTTATGATTGCTTATGATTAGGTAACCGCTAAGGAACTAAAAGGGTCAATCGTTCTCAGGAGTCATTCTTGTTCTATTTCTTGCTCGAACCAGAGGTAAGAATACTGCACCCTGTGTATATGACATGCATGATTGTTGTTGAGGCATGTTGATTGATAAATGTGGACATTGATTGCATATTAAATGCTTAGCAGAGCTTGCTTACTTGTGTATGGCACTGATTAGCCAGGGACAGCACTGGTCGCGTATCACTGACCTGAGAGTCAGAAACGGCATAAGCGTCCTGAACGCAGGGCCGATTAAAGATTAGATCTAATCGATATCAGCATTGAATGATTCTAGAGCATTAATGATGGACCGACCCTAAGGTCGATGAAACTTATAAGCGCTTGATTAGTCTAAGCTAGTTACTCGGAGCCAGGGCCTAAGGTCTAGGTGACTGCTTGTCACAAGGCTAGGGAGCAGAATCCCACGGTTATGACTCTATGGTCATGCGATAGGCTATATTGGTGGCCAGTTCATCAAGCACCTATCTTGATAAGCTAGTCAAAGGATAACTTATTTATAAAGCCCCGGTGACCCTATCGTCACATGGCTAAAGGGAGCTTAACCCACTTTGGTGACTTCTCCAATTGTCACACATATGGTTTGGACTGAAAGTCCTGAATGATTATTATGATCATTGTTGATATTATATTCATGTTATATTGTGTTTTCTTGTTGGGATTTGGCTCATGGGTGCTATGTGGTGCAGGTAAAGGGAAAGAAAAGCTCACCCACCCTTGAGTGGAGAGCTTAGGTGGTGTTGTGTACATATGCGGCCGCTTGACCACCACGGCCAAGGAGTTCTCAGAGGAACTAGAGGGTTTACCCTATTTTTTCCACTTAGGTCGGCGAGTTGTAAATTTAAACAGTAATGACTATTTTGAGTTGTAAATAACTTGTAAATGTTTTTATGGGCCCATGAATAGTTTTATGTATTAAATGAAATATATCCTTTCCTTTTGATTGGTTTTCCACCTTAGCCTGTTAATAACACCTAGAAGCACGTTTTTAACCAAAGAACTCGGGTAGCAAGTTAAATTTCCGGTTTACCGTTCACTGTAACTGTTCTAGGGTAACCAGGGCGTTACAGAATCTATCTAGTCTAGGGTTTTACTAAGTGTGAGTCTCAATTGATTCATTGGGTAAGTGAAAACCTAGAGAGTCTAATCCTTTTTTGGCTGCTCATTCCATTGTTCTTCCCTTTCTAATTCTATCTCATGTGTTGAGAACTTGCACACTCTTTGTTAGACTTGATTTAGAGATAGGCTTGGAAGACTTTGGCATATTTTAAACGATTTAGATTCTTAGCAATAGCTTGCTACCACCAGGAATCAAAGGATAGAGAATCTAAAGAAATGAGTCATTATTCCGCTACGTATTCGTAAGTTTCTACATCTTTGTGTTTGTTTTAGTTTACCATTCTGATGTTCATATAAATGTAATGATATTATATGTTTCTATTATGTTTTTTGAAAAATAATAGGGAGCATGCATCTAGATTTAAATTCCAAGATCCTACAATTAGGCTCAGAGTCTAGGTTGCCTAGATTTGGATGTTTTGAATGCATGATTATATTTGTGAACTTTGATATGTTTAGAAAATTGGATGGTTGCATGTTCTAGAAGCATGTTTAGGTTTTATGTGATTTTGCCTAAAAAAACTTATTGTTTTTGTGTTTTTTAATTTTTATGTGTGTTTTATTAATTGTATAAAACCCCCAAAAATTATTAGAAACAATTTTGGAATGATTTCTTGCACAAAAAAATTCAAAAATTTACGTTTTTAAGCGTTTTTGGGTGATTTGGCACGCGTTGGGCGTGCGATGCGCGCGGGCAGATGCGCATGTGTGCGCACGTGTACCTAAGTGAAAAAAAAAAAAGAAAAATTGATATTTTTTTTTTTGGAAACTGATATTTTAAAAAGAATCAAATTTCAAATTATTTATGTTTAATAAATTAATTATTATTTTTTTAGTTTCCTTATTTTGTGTGATATTTTCTAAACTTAACAATCAAGTGTAAATTTAATTAATTAATTATATTTTTTCTGATAAATTATTATATTGAATTAATTGTTTTTAAATTGATAAAAGCCTAATTATTGTTGGTTAGTTATGATTTATTTTTATTTTTGGCAAAATTGTTTATTTTGGAAATAAATGTCATAAATGAGTAACATGCCATATAACATGATATGCTAGGTCCATCAAATTGTTAACATGTCATGCATCGTTATTAAGTTATTTTTTGCATTTGAGTTTTATATATAAATATAATGATGGCCCAATTTTATTTGAAAAATATGGAAAAACTCAAATAAAACTTTCATAAAATGTTAGGTTTTATTTTGGCCCAATTGAACATGTAAAGTTTAAACTCCTCTCTAGTGGGTGGTTCCACTTGTGAAGGCCCATTTGTTTTGCATTACTAGATTTGACCTAATCAATTGAATAACAATTAATAAAATGAACGTTCAAATTTCTGTCTTTTTGGGCTTTGTATGGAAGTTAGGGAGCCTAGTAGTGGGTCCGATATACTGAACCCATGCAAGCTTGAATTGTTAAGGCCCATTTACCTAAGTTGGACTTAATTGTATTAGGTTAATCTTTTTAGTTGGACCTAATAATTGATTAGAAACAAATTAATTCTAATTTTTGGATTACTTTTCAATGATAATTTTAGAATTAATAGGAAAATTATTGTAATGTCTCAAATTCCCTAATGTGGCTTAGTGCCTGGCTTAGGGGGCCAGGAGGGCCATAATTGATTTAATGCATTATTATGTGATTATATTCATGATTATGTGCATTGTATTATTATATGACTATATTTGTATATTTATGTGCATCTATGTGATATATGGGTGAGATCACATTATTATGTGATTATATTTGAGCTATTAAGCATAAGACGATCCTAGAATGCAAGTTAGCGGTTTTGTCATAACGGGATTATTTACCGGGCTCGAGGTGAGCCTAGGGGTAATTTTGTGCTTAGAATATTACCAGGATTGAGTGGGTAATGGGATATGGTTTGGTAATTATTTGAGGATATTGGGAATGATGGGATTTGGAAGACGTTAATTATGATTAACGGGGTAGGTGGAAATTACAACTTTGCCCTTGGGTGGCTTTGAGGAAGTAGAATGGCCCTATGCGCATTTTTGTCATTTAGGCTTATAGATATACTTAGCTAAGGTAAGTGTTAGAAGGAATTAAGGTAGAAAACAGAGTTGCTATCTTATCTCTCTCTCACTCGGTTTTGGATTTTGTAGCTAAGTTAGAGAATTCAAGCTTGAGGATTAAGACTTGGAGTCTAGGATTGAGTATCAACAAGTGAAGGGATTCAGTTCATAGCTGAGGTGAGTTTTCAATTCTATTTTTGGTTGGTTTTAGTTATGTTTATAAGCTTGGAAGTTTGATTATGGAGTTGAGTATTTGATGGTGTTTTAGGTGTTTTGAAGCTTGGGTTTTATTGCTAGATGGTTGGTTATGTTGTGTTGGGGTTTGGTTTTGATATTGGGATTGTTGGGTTGTGTTTTTTCCTGAGTTTGAATTGAAGAAAATGCAGGGGAGCTTGGTTCGCGGGGTCAAGTCGCGATCGAGTTCATGGGAGTCGCGACTTGAGTGAACATTAGAGCCTTCACTGGGCTTTGTCTGGCAGGCATGCCGCGACCCTCAAGGGCAAGTCGCGGCCCTCCCCTGGCACCCAGACAAGGGCATGTCTGTCTGGGAGGCGCACCACGACCCTTGGGGGTAGGTCACGGCCCGCCTGTCTGTTTTTAGCCAGGCTTAGTTTTACGTAGTTTTAAGCGTGGGTTTTCAACCCTTAAGGCTCGGGATTGAATCTACTAACCATTTTAGTAGGATTCGAGGTCCCGAGGGCTAGGACTTGGTCCGAGAATCTTTTATTACTCATTTTATTGATGTGATTTCATATTTGGTTATGGTTAGGATACCGCTAAGGGCCTAAGGACAGGATTGTTCTCAATGGTCGTTCTTAACCTAATTTACACTCAAGTTTGAGGTGAGAAAACTGCACCCATTATGTGACATACATGATTATTGTTGAAGCATGCTGATTGCTCTATATTTGGATATATGTTGCATTATGAATGCTTGACTGTATTGTATATCTAAGCAATGCACTGACTTATTAGTCAGAAATGACAATGGTGTTAAGTGCTTGTCGTGAAGCTCTGACTTATCAATCAGGATCGATAATAGTGCTAAGCGTTGGTCGTACTAAATTGAATTATGAGTCAAGATCGAAAATAGTGTATTGAACGCTGGTTGATATGATTAGATCTAATCAACAAGAGCATTATATGCTCGTCTGACCTATTGGTCGAAGAAAAATAAAGCGCTTGGCTAGTCTATGGCTAGTTACTCAGAGACGGAGCTAAAAGGCTCAGGTGACTTGATGGTCACATGGGTTAGAGCACAAGACCCCAGGTTGACTTAATAGTCATCTATTCAGGGTACAAGTCCCCAGGTTGACTTAATAGTCATCTATTCAGGGCACAGGACCCCAAGTTGACTTGATAATCATCTATTCAGGGCATAGGACCCTAGATTGACTTAACAGTCATTAATCCAGGGCGTATGACCCCAAAATGACTTAATAGTCATCATCTGATTAGGGCTGCGAGCCCTAGAATGATTTCATGATCGTTATTATTATTCGTATACATGTAGTAATAAGCTTTCTTGTTGAGCCTTGGCTCACGGGTGCTATGTGGTGCATGTAAAGGGAAAGAAAAGCTTACCCAGCCTTGAGTGGAGAGCTTAGGTGGTGATGTGTACATATGCAGCCGCTTGACCACCACGACCAATGTGTTTCTCAGGGATACTAGGGTTTAATCTTATTTTTGCTGCTTAGGTCGATAGGATTGTAACTTTTGAACTGTAATGACCATTTTGGATTGTAAACAACTTTGTAAACACTTTTATGGAATCCCATGCATAGTTTAACGTTTTAAATAAAATATATCCAATCCTTATGATCAAGATTTTAACCCTAGCCCATTAATAACACTTAGATGCACGTTTATGGCCTAATGACTCGCTTAGCGAGTTAAGCACTATTTAAAGTACACAGTGTGACAGTCCTGGCTAACCAGAACATTACAATTATAAACTATGCTTTATTGATTATTTTAATTATTTTGCAAACCTAAGTTGATAATTTTAAAAAATAATAAATACTATATTGAGAAAATTCAATAATTAGTTTTAAAATTTGAATTCGATATCACTATTGATTTAACAAGGTAAGAATTCAGTGGGGCTTCATGACGCATTATTTTCGTCTCCCTGCGGAAGGTGTTCACTAGACTTCTCAACGGGATTAAATTTCTAAGGATAGATGGTTATAGATGGACCTTCTATAGATTCATCCCTACTGTGACTATAGGAATTAAGTCTATAATAATCGAAATCGTTGGTCAAACTCATAAAGTAAGAAATATTTGTGACTCTCACCTACCGGGACACGTGGGTTTTCATTACTTCGATCAGATGGATAGATAGTTAATAAAAGTCTATGACATTTTATTAATTGAGATGTTTCTCTATTTAACTAAGTGAATATATGTGACTCTCACTTATCGGGACACATGGGTTCATGGCTAGTTAAAGTACCTAAGAAATATAAGATAAGTGTTTTAGTATTTTGCTATTCTCAAAACATTTTTTATGTTATGTTATTTCTAAAAAATATTTGAATGAATGTTTGTCAAGAAATGCAATAATTTCTACTTAGTTGATAATCGTAGCTCTAGGTTTCACACCCCATACTCTCTCTAATCTCTAAGAGGTTACTATATGGTGGGAACCTCACAAAATGTTTGTCCAACATCGACATGTTGTTGATTATGGACAACATCGAGTTCGTGACAATAAAAGATATTCCTATTTTTTCCTATGCAACGATCACCAAATCCTTCAAAGAGGATTGTTGATGGTGGACCAAGCAAAGGAAAGAAGGCTAATACTACCAAACAAGCTCAAGGAGAAGGTGCCTTAAGCATCTTCTTCAAAGAGCAAATGAGGAAGAAATTCAAACAAATAGAATAAGAAGACCACTGACAAGACACCAAATGTTGCAAAGCATCTTGGAGCAAGGCCCAATTATAAGTACACTAAAGAGCAGTGTTTCCAACTGCAAGGAGACTGGTAATTGGGATAAGATTTCCCGGTACTCAAGGCATATGGAACCCAAGATAATGAAATATGTGTCTTGGATGCATGTGATTTTAGATGATGATTCTTCGGGTTTAGATCGTTGAATCATGATTTGCTAAACATGCATGTATTTTTTTTCAACATTTTAGCATTGAGGAAGCCATGAAGGATGAAGAGCTAAAGCTTGGATTCTAAAAAGGGTTTTTCGTATCAGACAAGGCAAAGGATAAACTTAAATGAATTTTGGAATTAAATATATTGTTTTAAGACAATATTTATTTTATTCCAATTTTCAATGGAAATTTTAATTTCAGTTTTCCTTATTACATCAATAACAATTTGTAGTTACTTTCACAAGTAATAAAATCATATTTCTTTAAATGGATGTGAATTGTGGGGTGGATGTATGGAAAATGGGCTATACCTATTGCAACTAAACGAACCCTATGTATTAAATAATGAGTTGTTTAAGATAACTAATCTTAGGATCGTTAAGCGAAAAAAAGTCAATAACGTTAGAAATGATGTACCTTTGGCATTTTCGCTTTGGTCATATTTGCTATGATAGGATTCAAAGACTTACAAAGGTTGCACCTTTGAGGGAACTCGCCTAGAATAACCTACCTGATTGTGAATCTAGTCTTGAGGGAAAAATGACAAAGTGTCCATTCTTTGTGATAGAAGAAATGACCAAAGAACCCCTAGGGCTAGTATATTCAGATGTCTGGAGACAATGAATGTTTAAAGGAGGGGTAGTTATGAGTATTTCGTCACATTCATTTATGATTGCTCTAGAGACTCATGTAAGTACCTAAATCATAGGAATTCTGAGAATTTTTTAAGAAGTTTAAAGAATTCATTGCTATGGATTTAAAACCAAATTATGTAGAACGTTAAAGATCTTGTGATCTGATTGAGGTGGAGGATATTTGGATAATCAGAACCAAGATCATATAATTGAACTTGGAGAATTATCTAAAGCAATTGCCTCGGGGACTCTGGGACAGAACGGTGTTGTTGAGTGGAGTGAATCGTGCGTTTATGAAAATGTGTGTTCTATGATAAACTATTCAACTCTACGGACTTCTTACGTAGATCTTTTCTGGAGACATACAACCTAGATCGCATGTGACATTTTTTAAATGTTGTGCCATTTCAAAGATGTCTCCAAGACACCACTAGAATTATGGAATGATCTTGAACCTGGTTTATGCCATTATGGAATTTGGGGGTGTCCTACTCATGTCATGAGGAAAAAGGTAGGAAGGCTAGAACAACGAACTGAGGTTTGCTTGTTTTTTGGCTATCCTAAAGGTACTCAGGGTGGTATGTTTTATATTCCAATAGGCAAGAAAATGTTTGACTCTGCAAACGCTACTATTCTGGATAATGACTACATAATGAATTTCAAGCCTCGTTGCAAAATAGTATTAGATGAAAAATGATAAACTATTGTTCCATTCTCACTGACGCAAGTCGATGAAAACAAGGTAGATTTAGAAACCACTAATCCAAGTGAGATAGTTATGGTGCCTCATCATAGTGGGAGGGTTTCTTGGAACCCGGTACCTATGAGATGGATAGTGAAACCCACAAGCTAGTTGGGGACACAAGTAACAATGATCCGTTGGCCTTTAAACAGGCAATGGGTTTGTCAGAAAGGCATCTTTGACTTGAAGTGAAGTACCAGGAAATCGAGTATAAGTACTCTAAATTTTTCTGAGATCTTGTAGATGCGTTGTTGGACTTTAGGCCCATGGGGTGTAAGTGGATCTATAAGAAGAAGAGAGGAGTTGATGGAAAGGTCGAGACATTTAAGTCTCGACTCATGGCAGAGAGAGAAAGTTGACTTAAGGAAAACTTTTTCTCCAGTAGACATGTTAAAATTCATTTAGTATACTTTTATCCATAGCCACCACTCTTGATTAAGAGATAAGACAAATGGACATCAAAGAAGCATTTTTAATGCCTATCTTGATGAGACCATTAACATTGATCAATCAGAAGGATTTAAAGTAGTTGGACAGGAAATTCGGCAAGCTGAGTAGGACAATCTATGGACTTAAACAAGCTTTGCACTCCTAGAACTTAATGTTTAATGGAAACGTTAAGACCTGTGGTTTTGAACAAAATTTCGTTAAGCCTTATGTTTAACCAACTTAAGGAAAAATACATTGTGGTGTTCTTAATCCTTTATGTAGCTGATATTTGGAAACAATGTCAAGAAATTATCAGACATAAAGAACTGGCTAGAAATGAAATTTCATATTTCGTTGTAGCAAGTCGTGTTCTTGGTATCCAGATCATCAGGGATAGAAAGAACTGAATTTTTGCTCTAACTCAAGCGACCTACTTAGGTGAGGTGCTTGGGCGTTACTCTTTAACAAATTCCGAGAAAGGATGTTTAGCGTCTTGACATGAAATTTCTTTTTCTAAGCGACAATCTCCACAGACTCCTCAAAAGAAAAGATGAAGTGAATTCCTTATGCATTTGCAATTAGAAGTCTATTGCATGATATGTTGTGTGTTGTGACTGGAGATCTGTTATGCAGTGGGAGTGGTGAGCAAGTGCCAGTGAAACCTTGGAAATGAACATTAGATAGTGGTCGGTATCTTAGACGCACTAAAGACTATATGTTAGTGTATTCTCTTGGTAACTTGTTTACCAGATGTGAAGCGAAAAGCGCAGGGTGGTGGGCCCAGAGATTACAAAAAATTATTTAAACAGTGTTTAAATAACTGAATCCCTTAATACGCAAAACATTAATCATAGAGAAATAAAAAGATGAGGATTTCCCAGTTGTAGTACAATCAAGAATCATCGCTATCTTTTAGTACCTCCAACAAACATCCAATCCAAAGTAGCCTTGTGAATACTCAGACAAAGATCTTCCAAGATGTATCTCTACACCTCAAGACGTGTGTGGGAACGAAGAGTAATGGTGGGAAAATTTGGAATTCACAAGATGTAATCAACTCATGAAATCTTGGAATATTAGGTCTAAGACAATTTTAAGGGATAGGAAAAATATTATGTTATATTTTTCTCTATGCGTGTTGACCACAGTTTTGGCCAACGACGAGTGGACGCAAAAACAACGATAAATATAATAGCCTTGAATAGAAAATAAATGACAAACAATTTTATAGTGGTTCAGTCCCAATTTGTTGGTAATAGCCTAATCCACTTGGAGTTGTGATATATGTTGACCTACACTCAAGATCAGATGAACCTAAGACAATTGAGTTTCTTAAGTATAAGTCGTAAAAACAAAGTTTCTTTCTGGAGAATACAAACTTTCTCTCTCTAAGTTCTCTCAGAAAATTCCCCAAGAATTACCCAAGTAAAAGTTCCCAGAAGTTCCAAAGTCAGAAGTTCAAAAGTCCCTCAAATGATGTCATGAGCTCTCTATTTATAGGCTCATGGATCGTACAAGAAAGGTCTCCCATATTGACGAAGCCATTGGTTGTTTTAACTAATTCTAATTAATAAAGTAATAAACAAATTCAAAATACAACAGTATGACTATTACTTCGGGATATCTGAGAGATTCTCGTGGTAATTACGGGCGATTCTGTTTGTAGTCGTTACTGAGATTCCGTAGAAAAGTTACTGGGCAGTTAACTCTTGAGATTTTGACATATCTGGTCGGCTACACTCCTTAATCTGACATAACTGATCGACTAGGTCTTCTTCTTGATGTACCTAGTCGGCTATGTCTCTTTCTTGATGTGGCTGGTCGGGTACGTCTCCTTCTTGACGTAGCTGGTCGGCTACATCACTTCCATGACATATATGGTTGGGTATGTCACCTCCCTAACATACCTGGTCGGGTATGTTTCTGTCTCTCTGCTTGTCATACCTGGTCAGGTATATCACTTCCCTGACATAGTTGGTCGGCTATGTCAATTCCATGACATACCTGGTCGGGTATGTCAACTCCCTGGCATACCTGGTCCGGTATGTATCTTTGCTTGTCATACCTAGTCGGGTATATCACTTCCATGACATACCTGGTCTGGTATGTCACCTCCCTGACATACCTGGTCGGGTATGTCTCTTTGCTTGTCATACCTTGTCGGGTATATCACTTCCCGACCAGGTAAATTCATACTTGTTTTTGCCCGACCATATCAAACCATCCTCGCAGTCAATGTTCTTCCAAACTAGTGATGCGATGACTCTGTAGGTCCTTTTCTAAGCTTTGCACTTCCCTTGGCTGACACATTTATTGACCATTAATGTGCCACTTGATAGCCATGCATTACCACCTGTCACTCCTGATTGCCATGTCATCGAACTGAAATTTTGGGGATAACATTTCCCCCCCCCCCCCAAGTTTATTATATTATTTACTCATATGATAAACTTTTTCTCTAGCTGGTAGTTACTCAGGTCATCCAAAAACGTACGCATGGTCAGTAACTTTTTTACATAATAAAAGTCCGACCAGGCGCATCCACAAAAATTGAATGACCAACAAGAGATTTAGTAAATATCCTATCAGATGCCTCCACGTGGTGATTCACCATTATCTTAGCAGGGTCCATTTTATGCTGCTCGGATTTGTTCAATACCAATCGTGTCACATTTAGGCTGTTCGGAATCATCTTTAGCTACTCCAGTTTGTGCCCTTGTCGTGTACCCGAGTGCATGGCACCCATCCATGAAATTTTGTTGAACCCAATCGGCTATGCTTGTAGTATGCCACGTGACACCAACTTTTTTTTTCCTTGTAAATTGCTCGAAATTTTTGAACTCGTTCAGATGTAATCCATTCCGCCTAGTGTCATTTGAACCCGACCAGATGCAACTTTATGTTGCCCAAAATTTTTGTATCTCTTAGATACAAATTTAAGCTTATTCGATTAGATGTTATTTGTATGTGACCTTGTACCCCGCGTATATTGTTTAAACCATTTGGATTTTCCTTATTATTGCTCGAATATTGTTGTCACTGCTCGGATATGTTTTTCACTAGGCAGAATTTTTTTTTACTTTGGATTCATTTTCTATTTGGTTTACTCACCTCCCCATATTTTTTGTAGATGAATCGTTTCGACTACAGGGGAGGTGACAACCAAACTGACTTTGATTCTTCATCTCCCGAGTAAAGTGACACTTCTCCGAGCAGCGAATCTTCCTCCAAATCTCCTAGTAAACGTACTCCTGAGGAACATCTTCATCATCTCAAGAAAATCCTTCCCCAGTCATCTTTATACTTCCTTCATGAAGAGAAATTCCTTAAGCAATAGCATCAACACCATTTGATGAGGGTGAAAAAGACCAGTCGACTTCCCCAAGCACAAGTCCCTCAAATAGCTCATCGGACAGTACAAAAGGTAGTAGAGCAAGAGCCTTTTGTGGGAGAAAACCTAGTAGAATAAGTCAAGACTGAAGCTTCTTCAAGGCCTCCCTGCCTACTCTAAAAAGTCAGCAGACCAAAGAAAAAGGCTGCCCAAACTTTTGCAATAGAAATCCAAAGAGTTGTTGTACTCAAACCAAGGAAAGAAGAAGATTGTTTGTCGTCTTGGTTTGTAGTTAAATCCTCCAAGTTGAATCCCAAAGTTATCGAGAGATACACTCAGACTTTGGGCCTTGAAGGAATGAGCTTCATATGTCTGCATCCTTACCAGAGAGCCAACAATCCCGGAGGAGCCTATTGTGCCTGGTCCAGATACCAAGTCTACGCTGAAGCCACTATCCCTCTGCATCCTTTCTTTCATTCGGTGGCAGATTATTTCAATGTTTCTCCATTTTAGATAGCTCCAAACGGGATACAAGCCTTGTCTGCTTTGTATATTCTCTATCATCTCCACGACTGGAGTCCACCCACCCCTCATGAGTTACACTACTTGTTCAACTTAAGGACTAATCCTACTCATAAGAACATAGATTTTTTCCATCTCTTTCATAGGCAACCAGGGATTAAGTACCTTCATAGCATTGCACATAAATCAAATCTTGGAAAGTATTTTACGAAGTACCTTCTTACTTTAGATATTAAAGCAAACAACTTGGCTTTTTCGCATGTGGGACCCTTTCACCAACCTCTCCCGACCAGTGAGATGCACGCCCGGGCAGAGATTCTTGAAAACATGCCCATTGAAAAGAAGGATGTTGAGCATCTAGTTAACTTGGACAATCTTCGATTGGCAGGGTTGTTACAGAACAACCAAGTATTTTTTGTGGCAGTATTACTGATGAAGCAAACATGACCGACCAGTTAAATGCAGATACCGAAGTAGTAACTGACCAGTTCTCTCCTAAACCATCTCCCCAGCCATGCCAACTAGGTGATCTTATCATTAGAGAACCTCTTCCTGAGGACCCTTGTCGACCCGCCTTCCCTACCAGGCCTGGGAAAGGAAAAATCATTGAACTCCTTAGAGAAGACAGCTCGTCATCGAAGGACAAGGATGACTTTTTCAATGAAATTCTAAACTTAGGTTTTTCTACTAATAGTAACAATAGTTTATCTTGTTCTAGATAACTTTGAGAATGATTGTGATATGATTTTGTAGAGCCATGTGGTCACAATAACACTTTTCGTTTACTTATTTCTCATTTTCACTGGTCGGGTTTTTGCTTTACTTTTTTGCAGATCCATACATGTTCAAGCAATTCAACACTCCCTCTACCCTGAAGAGAAAAACTGGTGAAGGTAGCAGCATGAATCCTCCAACCAAGGTTGCAAGGACTGTCCCACCCGACCAGGGGAGACCATCTAACCAGTTAGCTACTATCCCGTGCTTGACTCCTCCGTCTATTCCACCTTTTTCCTCGAAGAAAACTACCCGACCAGCCATCTTAAGTGAGCCATTTCACGTTGATGGTGAGTATGGAAAAGAGTTATTAGACCAGACTCTTTACCATGAAAAGACAACTCAGACCTTTGAGACTCTACCCCGGCAAAGCGTTGAAGTTGTCCTCCACAAAGGCCTCGCATAAGTAATGAGTGTAGGTATCTTACCATAAAAAGTGCACACTTTCTTATTGATTGATCTTATTCTAAGTAATTTTCTATTATTTATTTCAGGGAATCATCACTATTAGTCAAGCTCAACACTGAGTAGTGGAGTACCTCACAACCGAAAAGCTACCTGACAATAGGAAGGACGCGAGAAATTTGTTGTATCAAGCTCTATAGTATGTTATGGTTGAGGGGATCCTATATCGATCAGGGCATTTTTTGCCCCTCCTATGATGTGTTATGCCCGAGGAATCACAAACTATTTTATAAGAAATACATGAAGGCTTCTACGGAGACAATGCTGGGGGGCAAAACCTAGCTCTAAAGGTACTGAGACAGGTCTATTTTTGGCCCACGTTGACAAAGCACTCGATCTTGTGTGTGCAGAAGTGTGACAAATTCCAATGCTTTGCCATAGTAGCCCGAGCTAATCTAGTTGAGCTAACCATGACCTCATCCCCTTGGCCATTTTCAGCATGGGGAATTGACTTAATTGCTAGTTCCCTGCCAACAGGAAAAGAAGGAGTTCGTTAGGCAGTAGTCGCCATCAATAATTTCACGAAGTGGGTAGAGGCTAAACCTTTGGCAACCATCACCTCAAAGAGAGTCCTGGACTTTGTTGTGAAGAATATCATATGTCAATTTGGACTCCCTAAAAAGATCATGTCAGACAACGGAACTCAGTTCGATAGTTATCTATTCACAGAATTTTGTGAAAAATTTGGCAAAACCTTGAGTTTCTCCTTGGTAGCGTACCCACAAGCCAATGGGCAGGTCGATGTCGTAAACAAAACCCTGAAGGAAAGCTTGAAGAAAAGACTAGATGAGGCCAAGGGATTATGGCCTGAGCAGCTCCCACAAGTACTCTGGGCCTACCGGACCTCACATCAAACCTCCATGGGACAAACCCCTTTTTCCCTGACCTTTGGAAGCGAGGCTATCCTCCCAATTGAGGTGATGGTGACGACTCACAAAAAAAAGACCTTTGACCAGGATCATAACCATGAGCTACTTAGTGCATCCCTTGATCTAATCGAAGAAAAACTAGAGGCATCACAAGTACAGCTCGCCCATTATCAACAAAAGATCACTCATTATTTCAATTCAAAGGTTAAGGGATGCAGGCACGGATTAGGATATCTGGTTCTCCGAAGGGTCTTTTTAGCAAATAAAGAACCCAAGGATGGTGTGTTAGGGCCGAACTGGGAAGGACCGTATCAGATTGTGGAGGTCTTGCATAAGGAACTTTCAAGCTTAGAGTTTGGAAAAAGTGATTATTCAATAGCTTTTTAAAGCTTGAATTTTCAAAATTTTGAACATGAACTAAGTTTGAGAAATCTCTAAAGATAAAACCCCTGGATATAACCAGGTCCGAGGCTTGATTCCTAACAGGTATAAAGTTATTAAGCCTATTATAACCCCTGGATATAACCAAGTCTGAGGTCTGATTCCTAACAGGTATAAATGTTGTGAATTTTCTAACAATTAAAATATGCGCAAGTATACACAGTCACAAACAAGTAATACAGTGATAAAGTATCAAAGTTCGTCTCCACAGGGACTTTTCAACTAAAATAAAGTAAAATCAACCAAAAACAGTTTATAATACAGTAACCAAATCAAGAGAAAGGTTGTGTAATTAATTCTGGAATTAATTATAAACAAGCAAATTTAATTAAGCTAAAAATCAGAGACCAAATGAAGTAATTCTGTGCAAATTTCAAATATGAGAAAATAGATCTGGGTGGTTAATTCCCCTCTGTTCGTTCCAGTTGCTACAGCAATGCCTCAGCAATGGGTCAGCAATTTATGTCACAGTTAACAGAATTCGTAAAACCCAGTGAGTTTTTCCCAAAACTTACTATCTATTGTTTATAACCTCCCTCAATACATTCCTGTATTAAAAACAGACAATAAACAATCCATCAAGCACCAAATCTTTAGGTTATGCAAGGCAGCAAAATAGTCCTATTCCACTACTAAAAATCACCTAAAACTAGGTAAGTCTCTTGCATCAATTGAATGGGTTCAGCTAGACTTCCCTTTTCCAAGTTAGATCTAACTTAATAAATGCTAAATATGGCCAGTAATTAACATTCAATTAACATTACAGCACATTCAATTGAACTATGACATAAACAACTTCACCATGCATTCAAAATATTGATCCATACAAAGGGTTCATAACCACCCAAATCCTCAAAAGCTTAGTTCATGTTTAATAATAGAAATACAAAACCAGTAGCCTTTAGCAAATCCATGGAGTTTGTTCACAAATTAGATAGAGAGAAAATACAATACAAAATGAAGAAGGGAGAAGAAGAAGTTAGAAGGAATTGTTGTGCTCAATCCCCCTAGTTGTCATCTCGTGGTCCTCTTCCTCCTCTGTACTCTCTCTGTTTTCTTTTCTTCTGTTTTCTCTCCAAAATGGTCTCAAAAAATCAGCTGTCTCTCAGAATGGGGGCTGCCTCTTTTTCGGCTGGTACTTTCCTTTTTAGGGTACTTGGTTTACCCTAATTAGCAAGTCAATTCCCACCTTGTCCTCCACGTGCCACATCACCTAGCTGACTTAATTGTACAATACTCTCGCCACCTCAGTGCCACTTATGCCTCATTAAGTCCAGCTCGCAGTTGTCACGTTTCCTTCCTGGCTCTGCCCGATGCTACGGTGATGCTACAGCATTGAAGCAGCATCAAGCCCCTTTCAGAATTCGTTGTTCCCTTTTTGATTCCAAAGTTCCCTTTCACAAATTTTGCAAGTTTCCTTTCCTGATTAATACAACACAGAAATTTACATAAAAAACACTGAAAAATATTACAATACAAAACTTAACTCTACCCAGACTCACTACCTAGAATAACACACTAACACTGACAAAATTACATGAAAACAAGACTCATTACTCTTTTTAATTTTGAAAAGCAAGTTCAAAGATTATAAAAATAACTCTAAATTCTAGAGTTATCAATAAACCTGCTAAGCCTATCAAAACCCTTGGATAGGACGAGGTCCACGACCTAATTCTTAACAGGTATGACACAATTAAGCGAGCAAAATCTAGGATACAACTAAGATATCGATAAAATCTATCCCGATCTAAAGTTAACCCCTAAGATTTCGAATGTACAAGAATTTAAGGATTCATAAGCATGAGAAAACAATAGAGTGAGGGAAATAAAAATAGATCACAAGTTAGATGTATATTCAAAAATATATTGTCATCTCGAGGAGAAAAAACCTCGACCTGAGCCCGAAGGAAATTGTTTTGGTCCCAAGGGAATTATTTATAGAAGCTTAAAAAATAAAATTGAAAATAATAAGTCACTGAGGTCCGTTAGCTCACTCTAGAGAATTCACCTCCTCGCCATCTCCCACAACAGCTTCAGAGGCTTCGGCGATCTTCGAGGGTTCCTGTGAGAACCGAATCTTAAACCTGGCAAGATATGGTCCCCACAGCTCAGGCTGCATAAAGGAGAAGTTCTCATCCTAGTTGAAAGTCGAGTAATGATAAAGCATCTCCTCCATTTGATTCGATGACTCCAAAGCTTCCTCCTTGGCCTTGGCCTTAACCTTGTTTAACTACTTCTTGAGTTCTTCATTTTCGGCCTGAAGCTGGCCCACGCGATGACTCACCTCCACAACCTGATTCTAGGAGGCAAACAGGATGGATGTTGCAGATTGCTCACTCTCCTTGGAGGAAACCAGGGTGGCTTTGGCGGTTTGTTCGCCCTCTTGAGCGGCGCTCAAGGTAGCTCGGATCTCCTCGTCCCTGGCTTTAACCCGAGAAATTCCTCGAAATTGAGCCAGGATAGACTACAAAAGAATGAGGCAAGTCAAGAATAGTTTATTAAAAAAACTAAGGAAAAAAGAAAAAGAGCGAGATTGACTCATGGTGAGGTTCATTCCCATTGCAAATTTGAGGACGTACTCAGGAGTACGCTCCTCTATAGCCCTTAAGTCTCTAGCATTGGCTCTGTAGGCATGTCCAACCATATGGCTCGCCATTTCGTACACAGTGTCCCAAAATGCTTTGGGGATCTTGTCCAGGTCAAGTGGTTTGACTGAGATCTAGACAGTGGGAGCCTCACCTTGGATCACTTGAAGATTTTAGGGAGGTAAGTGTCGAGGAGGAGGAGCTTGGTGAGATGTGACTGTTGTTACCAAAGCTGAGGGGAGTTTGATTATGGTTGCTCTGGGTGGAGCTAGCACCTTTGTCTTTTGCCGGAGACTTGGTGGTACCCCCAGTCTTCGGAGTTGGTTTCTTTGTCATTCTAGTTCTCTTCACCACGGGACCAGCTCCGGTCCCACCGACCTTAAAAGCACCCCTCAAACATGGGGCCTCTAGCAGCTCCATCTCATCACCTAAAAAAGAGTTAACAAAGGGTTCAGATTTAAGAAATAATTATTGAAAGTAATATAAACACAAGAACAAGAGCAAGAACCCTAACCTCAGAGCTAGGGGAGGAATCTACTATGATCAACTCGGGGTTATTGACCGGACTAGGCACAACCTCTAACTCTTGGATTAACGGAGGTGGGGGAGGATCTAAAATTATGACCTCCTGGGTCCTAGGGGGTTCAGGTTCTTCCTCGGGGCTGGACTCATCTACGTACTACCTAAAACCAGAGGCATATGCACCCTGACGCAAGGAAGGCCAGGTCCTACGGTTCGTCCCATACTCTTGAAAAATGGTGGACCTAAAATTGAGAGTGTTGTCAACCACGATGGTACCTTTGGGGTACCTGTGGTCATAGCGTACCACCAAATGGTCCACACACTGGAGGAAGGTCGGGTTTAGGTCATGTTCGGTATGATGACGACTAACGAGCTGGTTAAGGTTGAATCGAATTAGCCTACAACTGGTAGCAGCCCGATCTAACTCTCTATATAAGTATGGGTTACCTTGGCCAGAGGGGCCAGCTGTTGCCCCGGACGCAGCTCGTTCTAGATCAGGTCCCTGATTGTCCTCAGGGGCTCACCTTTTGCGTAGCAGCAGTGCCTCGTCTTCCTCTTCTTTGATGTCTTCATTGACTAGTAAGGCTTCTTGAGGAGGGGGGAGCTCGGGGATGACAGGAAGAGGAACTCAAATCCTAAGAGCTAGCGTCTGGACCTTGCTGATCAGGTTGGAGGCCACCATGGCGGCGTCATTCACAACCTTATGGTAGTCTTTCTCCTTCAGAGGAAGGCTATAAAAAGTCTCATATTAATCCCCAAGGGTCACAGACCACACTGTCCTTGAGAATATAACTGCACAAAGAATGAACTCAGTCAGAATACATAAACAAAAAAAAACAGTGTGAAAGCAATAAGAAAGTTCACTTGCTGAATTCATAAAGATAAAAGACTTACGAGGGTGGTTGAAGTATCGGTGATCGCAATTCTTGAACCCATTTGACATAAATAATAAGTCTTTATAGTCACTTGGGTGGCTGGGGAGGTCGATGACAGAGGCTGAGTTGGGAAAATGAGTGAGGTAGTAGAAATGGTCACCTCGCTTCTTCTAGTCAAGACTGGCCTTGAGGAAAAAGAAGTACATAATGTCTGTCGGAGTGGGGACCTCCCACTCGTGCCTCAAAAACAAATACTTTAACCCTGCCAAAAGTTTGTATGAGTTTGGTGGGAGCAGGAATGGAGCCAGTTTGACGTAGTTCGGCAAGTCTATAAAATATTGGTCCAAGTGGAGGAAGGCACCTACCTTCAGGTGCTCATCACTCCAAGCTCTATAGTCATCTTGGAGAAGGGTGCAACTCTGCTCTCCTTCTAACAGAGGTCTGGCATGGAGGCAATCAGCTCCCATCTCAATACCATGACGCAGTAGGATCTTGTTAGCTTTCCCCTGCATCATGATCTGAGATACTATATGCTCAATCTCGAAGAATGCATTGGGGTCGACCACGATTTCCCTCTCCACCATAGAGCCGAAATGAGGGATGGGAGAGTCAAAGGCGACATGCTGGCCCTTATCTTTGCTCTTAGGAAAGGACCTCACAGTGTTTTTCTTTGCGGGGGCCATAATTTAGATCGCTTAGCAACAAAGCGGCCTGTTAGCGATGACCTAAGACAATTACTAACTACGGCGCTACAGGTACGAAGATCTAAGGGTTTAAGTGGCTTACTTTTGGGATTTAAAACTTTACACGAGCTAAGTTTTGTTCTAGCCTTAACGCGTGGTCCTAGGCCACGCACTTGGATTTCTTAAAATTTCCTAATACTTTGGGATTCGTGTGTCAGACTCGTTAGACCCACTACTTTTCTTTTGAAAGCGGTTTAATGCAAAACCACTTAAGGAATCGTAACCTTTAAGCTACCCAGGACCAAACCTAAAACCCCTTTGGCTTCTACACCCCAAATAGGTATTCTAATCGATTTACTAGTAGAATTTTCTTTGTAAAACCCAGAAAATTTGCCCTGTTTTATGAAAACCTTATTTCTAAATAAGCCTAATATCATTCATTCAACCTAAACTGAAACCTATTTCCTATTTATACTCAGACGTAGCCTAAACGACATTGAGCAAAGGACGTTTCTCACAATAAAAAAAAACTCTTTGGAAAGCAAAGAATTCAAAGTTTCAAACCATGGGAGGAAATACTTACAGTTTATATGATCGGTTCAAAGAAAGTGTCGATACGTCCATAGAGAACTCCTTGAAAGCTTCTGAAAATCTAAAAGGGGGTGAAGGGTTTTTTGGGAGAAGTTGGAGAAGAAAAAGGGAAATTTTGTTTTTGAAAAGGAAACTTTTTGAATGCAAAGGTGGTGAGGGTAGGTCTGATAACCCTATTTATATGTAAACTATGGGAATTAATTCAGGCCATTCGATTGGGTTAGCTCGAGATCCAAAGGCCAAGATTAAATGAAGCATATGGCAGCAAAAAGTTGATAGGACAGTTGTCACAATCCTCAAAACTCGAACGGACGCCAATTACAGACAGCCACGTGTCCAATACCCGAGAAGTGGGCAGGCACGATTTTATATGGCAGGAGCCTAAAAGCTCCTATTGTGCATGTCTGAAAGTGACGACATAAGGCAAGAGTAGGAGCTTGGGGGCAAACGTTGTACCCTAAAATTAGCACGAGTTCAATTACTCAGCTCGTTAGATGAATATGTGGAAAAATATCCAAGCGGAACATCTGATTAACAATGACATGAGAAGCTCGAGTTTGGGAACAGACAACAAGATGTACAGATTGTTATCAGATCGTCTCCTAGGATGACAATCCAGTTCGAGACTTATAGTGCTCAGATCCACATTTGGGCGCTCTGACCTTAATACAAACTAAGGTTCAGATAGTCTTTAAACACCAGCTTGGGTGAGATATCAATCTCGTGGAAACCTAGTCATAACGCATACTGAAGGATCCGAAGAGATTCGAAGTCTCATTATACACTCATTAATGCCCAGGCTGTATCGCATATCTATCATTTATTATTCGAGATAGAAGGAGTACATTACATTCTGTTATCAAATCATGTCCCAATGTAAATGAGAATAATCTATATTAAATGTATACCTTATTTATTCACGCGGTTACCCAAACTTGTCTAGGAAATTCCCCTATAAATATCAGGGATAATGGACAGGGAAGGGGACTATCTTTTTGTATTACTAAAACTCAGCAGAAATTGTGAGAGAAAAGCAATAATACTGTCTTGTGGATTAGGTGGATTTTAACCACTGAACCACATAAAATTTGTGTGTGTGTACGAGAGGGTTCTTATCATTTCGTTACGGTTCACAATTTAGCACTAATATCCCTATAATATTTCTTAATCTATCGTTGGCAAAAAACTGCATCAATAAGATTAATTAAATAATAAATATCATTTCAAATTCAAATCCATTTTGAATTATCATAAACATATTTTCACAATAATTAAATAAATACAAATAATTAATTAAAAATTAATTATCTTCATTATTTCATTGCCATTTTTGAAATTTCCAATTAATTTAATAATATAATTTTGAAAAGTCATTTTTAATTAAAATACCAATTTTGAAAATTGATATATTAATTAAATAATTTGTCTCAATTACATATTTGACCCTAAAGAACAAATTTCTTCCAAATATACATTTTCCCTTATTTTTTCCAATTTCAACTCTTTCCTTGAATAGTGTTGATAGAGTCATCTCCAGGACCTATGGACCTATAATTTCAAGCTCCAATAAATTTAGATTATTAATTAAAACTTTTTAACATAATAATCTTAATTTATTAATCTCAATATTATTCCACTAAAAATATGAGACAACACTCCTGTAATTATAGACTGTTGACGACGTTTTTCGTCAACTAAAAACAAGAGCAATCAAGCAAGTATGATTCAGAAAGAAAAGAAGAACAAAGATTTTTATGTACTTCTGTAGTTAGAATCTTCCTACGTCCACGAGTCACTTTTATTGAGGTCTGTGTTTAAGCTTTTTGAGAGCAATTTCACAGAGACTTTCTCAATACAAAATAGTGTGTCTACAAGTGAGTATTCCAGACTATTTATAGGTCTGATTACAAGAATCCTCCCTTAATCTTAGGGATATTGCGTTACCCATATCAGGTTTTAATCGGTTAAACAAATCTCGTAGATTAAATACATTCAATCACATTTATTGTAAATAAATATCCCTAAACAATAGGCTTGATTACACGGTTTGAACTAAATCCCCTGATTATAGGGATTTCCTAATAGCATCTTTGTGTATTAATTTTAACATGTATTCGAGCTTGAATACTGCTCCAACATACTTTCGTGAACACATGTAGCTTCGAGCTCATCATTCTAGTTATTGCTTTCCTTCTTGCTTGATTTTCCTTTCCAACTCATCTTTTGGAGGAGACCATTGTTGCCTTCGAGCCTGCAGCTCAAGCTTGAGTGCAAATGACATAGTTCCGGAACTTCGCCTATAATTGTACAAGTATAACGTCAATACTTATTAAATATGAGCTCACACCTTATGAGCCTACATTTCGAGGCTATTTATTTATTCTCGAAATTTTGGTGTAATATTTTGCCCCCTAAAACATGTTGGCTCGAATCCAATGAGATGGAAACTTTTGAACTTCACTTTCATAAAATGTGCCCACGTACCACACTCAAGTGTGGGCACATGTCAACACAGGGATGGATGCTAAGAGTACTCTTTTATGCGGATCATTATTATCACTAGCTCTTCTAGTCATTACATTTCGAAAATTCATAAGAATTCTTAGTCAAAGTAATAATTTAGTAAATGAGTCTTTTTCTTGGAGCGAGATTGAATACGTGAGAGAAAAAAAAATTACAAAAGACTTCTTTTCTTTCTTCTAGGAATTATTACAGGTTTCACAGGGATGGATGCTAAGAGTACTTGAGTACTCTCTTTCTGCATACGTCCTTTCCCATTCCCCTTGTTGTTGATAGTTCTCGAGATTAAATGTGGCCCATTGGGTCACATTTTAACCTGAATCAAGAGCTCAAATCACACTTCGAATGCCACCTTTTTGCCTATTTGAAACCCTTATTCACCTTTTCATTTTCACTTTTTTCTTTCAGTTTTTTAGAAGAGAAAAACATGAACCAGAGCTCTCAAGCCCTTGCATGTTCTCCAAGCCACAAAAGCAAAGCAACCTTAGTTCGCTCAGTTCCATCGCCTCATTCCTGCTTTCGATCTTTCGATCCAAGGTCTCTTCATTCCCAAGATCGACTTTGTGTAAGTTCTTCGAACCTTGCTTCTTTCCTCTCCTTTTTTTATACGATTTTTTCTGTTTCTATGCATGAAAAAAAATTCCTGGTTGAAATTTTCATTGTATGTTGAAGTTTTTTTACTCATAGGATGCATAATCTTGATGGGTAAAGATCTATTTGGGTGAAAAATTGGCAAATAACTGGTAAAAAAGGCTTCTTTTATAAGTCATTGGGTAATAGGATATAGGTTTCTTGTGGTGTAAGGAATAGGGTTTTAAATTAGGGTTTTAATGCACATAACCCAATGAAATCCCTTTTTGGGCAACTGCCCATTTCTTCCTAGAAATTCAGGATACCCCAATTTGGACGTAATCATCCCACTTTCGCATGGACCTACTCTCGGTGCCCCAAGGTTATAACAATTCAGCCATGGAATTCAAGCACTCTCGCTATTTTGAGTCTTCAGGCATGATTTAGTCTATCTCGTTATCTCGAGCATGCGAGCTAGAGCTATCAAGATTTTTTCTTCTAATTATTTCAAAGTAATGGGCCCTCACCCTTTTCTTTCTTGTTAGAATATGCAGTCTTCAAAGAATCGGTGGGGGCCTGAGCTTGCAACCCCTTACCGTCCACCATCTCCTCGAGTTGAGTCTCCATTTACTCAAAATCAACAGTTGATTCGAGAGCACGAAGAGCGCCTCAAATAGGAAGACATCCAAGCCTACTTCTGACATCAAATTAACGAGGTTGAAGAGGGAAAATAATGAGACTACGGTTTGTCGTGTATCCTGACTCAGATCTTAAGGTTCATTCGATCCCTTTAGATCCTAAGTGTAGGGTCACTGTAGCATTTCCCCCAGGAAAGCTCTCTTTCGAATTTATGGAGGGTATATCAAACCATACAACCAGTCAAATAGCCCCTGAAGTTTCTTCTGCTCTGGCATTGAAGATGTCTTTCTTCGAGGCTGAACACTATCGAAGTTTTGTCACCTCCACGAGACAGATTTCGGACATTCTGTCTTACCATGGACTAAAGTTGTCTAGCAAATTGGTGTGTTGGCCTGCCAGCTCCAACAAAATGAGTTCTTCTACTTCGGGTGAAGACGACCCGGAGAGAAAAGTTAAGCTCGCAGCATGGAGTCATGAGCATATGCGAGCTGGGGCACTACTACCCCTAAAGGAGTACTTTAGGAAGTTCACTGAATATGTCAGTATCACCCCCTTCCAGTTCCAATCCAATTCATACAGGGTCCTTGTGGCATTTAAGTTGCTATACCATGAGAAGAAATGGGACGGGCCCTCGGCACATGAGATTTTATATCTTTTTTGCCTAAAAACCAACCCTTCCTGAGCTCACGGTGGGGGTGGCTTCTATTAACTGTCGAGCTATCCAAGGGAGAGGAGGTTGTTTGAGGACATACCTAAGCACCCTCAAAACTTCAAGACCATCTTCTTCTAGATTGACGAGCTCGATCTGTCCAGATTTTATTCTTTTCAATGAATCTGTAAGTATTCTCTTGCAATTTTCTTCTTGAATTCTTTCATCTCGAGCTTGAACTGCTCATCCAAGTTACTAGTGCAGCCAACTACCACCATGCAAAGACATCTAAGGCGATGAAGGACCATAGGGAAGAAATCTTGAGGCTCCTGTATGGCTAGCAGTCCCTCAATTACCTCATTCACGAGAACAAGCTCCGCCTATGTAGTCTCCTCGGTGCAGGTGAATCTACAGATGATGTTGGGACTCATAAGTACACGAGGTGGGAAGATGTATCTATCCCAAACATCAAGCTTCCGTCCAAAAGGAATCATTCAAGCTCGAGTTCTTGAGCCTCTCGCCTAGATGAACCTTCAGGATCGGGGACCGAAGCGTAAGACGAGGTCTCTCTAAGCTTGTCTGACGGAGGTAAAGTTGTGTTAGACCTGTCTTTGTGGTTTTCAACCATTTAATAACAAGATCCCAATGACGTAGTCCTTTTTAATGATCCTCGAAACAGTTTTATGACCTGGTTGGGGGTAGATCATAAGGTACACAGGGACGATAGTCAGTTAGGTAAATACCAAACCATGTTTAGTGTAAACGAGGCTTGGGAAGGGATAGCCGCCCAACACAGGACTAATGACTATAAGGATTTGTTGAGGTTGTCCCCTACTTATCGAGAAGGAACTCCCTTAGAATCATCTAAAGATAGAGGGATTTCCTGGTCCCCAAGTTCGAGCCAGAAGGGATCTTCCAGTTAGGTCCCTTCACTTAGAAGTTTTAATATTTTTTTAAACATGATTAATTACTAATATTTACTTTCCTTTTTTAGGCAAGATGGATTTGGACATTGATAACATCCTCAGCCAGCCCACCATGTCTAAGTGGTCCAAGCGCAATTGGGTGTACTCGAAGGGAGCTCGTTTCTCCAAGGTTGCCAAAATGATTAAGGCTGCTCCAGTGGCCTTGGGGCAGGCTAAGTCGGGCCCTGTCACTGTTCCTCTGGTGATCTCGGACGTTGTTGTTCCTCAACCTTCAAGCCAGGCAAAGAAAACTCATCCTTCCCTCACTCCAACCCAAGATTGCAAGCTCACAGTCATAAACTATGTCCCTGCTACAACATCCTCAGGGCTCTGCAGTGGGAGTTCAAAACATGTTGTAAGAACACCACCGCCCTTTTTGACAAGAATGGAGAGCTATTCTCTTCGGTAATTTTTCCTTAAAAATTGATTGCTTTTGTGTTTTATTCCCAAATTTTGGTGTTTAACATTTGGTCTCAATTGTTGGCCTTCCTTGCCTTTGTCTGGCACAACTATATTTTGGACCATGAGGTTGCAATGCACAAGGTGTACACTCAAAGTGCCAAGGAAGAACAAATTAAGGTCAAGGATGACCTGAAGAGGGCATAGAAAGAGCTAGAGGCAAAACACCTTAAGCTTAGGAGGATCCAAGAGCTAACTGCCAAGATCGAGGAGGATAAGAAGACAACTTTTGATTTCATTGAGAGCAAGAATGATCATCTACTTGAGGAATTCAGGGCCAAGCAGGACAACGTCGTTGATATGGCTTAGTGATGGTAACTTTCTTCATCCTCGAGTATGGTCTCGAGAATGCGAGGTCGAAACTATAATGCCCCAAAATCCCTAATAAGGTTTAGGACCTTGATTAGGAGGCCGGGAGGGCCATAATTGATTTATTATGCCATTAAATGATTATATGCATGTTTATGTGAATTATATTATTATATGATGATAAAAGCATGCATATGGGTCCATATTTCATTATAAGGGAATTTTGGTAATTTGGCCCGTTGAGGGCGTAATTGTGTATTTTCATGCATGTTGGTGAATTGTGAATAAGACCACATTATAATGTGGATTTGTTTGAGCCATTGGCATGAGACGATCTGTGAATGCAAGTTATCAGTCTGGTCATAACGGAGTAAATTTTGGGGCTCGGGGTGAGTCTCGGGGTAATTTGAGGATTAGAACATTACTGGGAATTAAAGGGTAATGGAATATGATTTATTATCATTTGAGAATAACGGGAATTGGAGGGTGTTAATTATGATTAACGAGATAGGCAGGAAAGGACGGTTTTACCCTTGGTGGCCTTAAGAGGATTTTAAATGACCTAGGCGCATTTTGGTCTTTTGACCTTAAGGATAGATATAACCCTTTGAAGCTATAGAAACCTGGCCAAAATAGAGCATCATCTTCTCTTCAACCGTTCATCTTTTCTTCTTCTTTTCTTCTTGAATTGTGAAGCTTCTATTGAGGAACCAAGCTAGGAAACCAAGCCTTAAGGGTTTTGGGTTGTGTTCCACCATTGAAGAGGGTGTGATTCTGAGATTGAGGTGACCACTAAGGGATTAAAAGAACGATCGTTCACAAGGGTCGTTCAATTTTTATTTCTCGCTCGAACCAGATGTAAGAAAACTGCACCCCATATGGGACATGCATGGTTTTTATTGAGGCATGTTGAATGTTTAAATGTGGACATTGATTTCATATCAAATGCTTAGCAAATCTTGCTCACTTGTGAATGGCACTGACTTATTAGTCAGAATCGGCAATGGTGTCGGTATTAACTGTGAAGCTGTGACTTATTAGTCAAGTTCGGCAATAGTACCAAGCATTGGTCGTATGGCATTGAATTATGAGTCAAGGACAGTTTTAGCGTGTTTAACGCAAGCCGATAAAGATTAAATCTAATCGACATCAGCATTAAATGACTCATCATGAGCATTAATGTCGGATCGACCTCAAGTTCGATGAAAACTAAAAGCGTTTGTCTAGTCTAAAGGCTAGTTATTTAGATCCAGAGCCAGAAAGGCTAAGGTGACCTACACGTCACATGGCTAGGAGGGTATGGGACCTCCGAGATATACTTATCAGTCATCTGACCTAGACAGACTTATCAGTCATCTGACCGAGACAGACTTATTAGTCATCTAATCGAGATAGACTTATCAGTCATCTGACTGAGATGGACTTATCAGTCATCTGACCGAGATGGACTTATCAGTTATCTGACTGAGATGGACTTATCAGTCATCTGACCGAGATAGACTTATTACTCATCTAATCGAGATAGACTTATCAGTCATCTAACCGGGATACTTATCATTCATCTGACCGAGATGGACTTATCAGTCATCTGACCGAGATAGACTTATTAGTCATCTAATCAAGATAGACTTATCAGTCATCTGACTGGGATAGACTTATCAGTCATCTGACTTGGATAGACTTATCAGTCATCTAACCGAGATGGACTTATCAATCATCTGACTGGGATGGACTTATCAGTCATCAGACCGGGATAGACTTATAAGTCATCTGACCGGGATGGACTTATCAGTCATCTGACTTGGATAGACTTATCAGTCATCTAACCGAGATGGACTTATCAATCATCTGACTGGGATGGACTTATCAGTCATCTGATTGGGATAGACTTATCAGTCATCTGACCGGGATGGACTTATCAGTCATCTGACCAAGATGGACTTATCAGTCCTCTGACCGAGACAGACTTATTAGTCATCTGATTGAGATAGACTTATCACTCATCTGATCGAGATAGACAGTCATCTGACCGAGATAGACTTATCAGTCATCTGATCGAGATAGACAGTCATCTGACCGAGATAGACTTATCAGTCATATAATCGAGATAGACTTATCAGTTATCTAATCGAGATAGACTTATCATCAATTATCTAATTGAGATAGACTTATTAGTCATCTATTTAGAGAATGACTTATTAGTCAACTGTTCAAGAATGACTTATTAGTCATCTACCTCAGAGAGACTTATTAGTCATGTACCTCAGAGCGAGAGACTTATTAGTCATCTACTCAGAGTGCAAGACTTCACAAATATTTATTTGTACCTGCTTGCATGCATGAGTAGGGTTATTACTGCTAGGCATGCCTATTATGACTTAGTAACATGTTATTACTTGTTCATGAGCATATTAAGTTTTCTTGCTGGGCTTCGGCTCACAGGTGCTTTGTGGTGTAGGTAAAGGCAAAAGAAAGTTGGACCATCCTTGAGTTGGAGAGCTTAGGTGGCGATGTGTACATATGCGACTGCTCGACCACCACGGCCGAGGGTTTAAAGAGGAACTAGGGTTAAACCCTATTTTGCCGCTTCGGTCAACTGGTTGTAAATATTTTGTTGTAATTAACCTTTAAATTATATTTTTTGGATCTCAATGTATAAAGTAAACATTTTAGTGAAACGTTACATCTTAACCAAAAATTTTAACCTTAAACTACTAATCATACTTAGTTACATGATTATGGCCAAATGACTCGATTAGCGAGTTTAGCACTGTTTAAAAGGCACACCGTAACGGTCCCTGGAATTTAAGGCTTTACAGAAACTTTTTTGCAAAAAATTCCAGCTCTACTCAATTTATGAATATTGTTGGTTAATCTAGAATTCCAACTTTATCCTTTTATCAATTTATTTGTACTGGTTAATCCAGACTCATAATGGAGTTAAGCTAGTGCTTGGTTATTGGTCCACTTATGTTTATTTTCGTGCTTGGTTAGTGATCCATGCACTTATATTTATTTTTTCTATGTTTTTCCAAGCTTATGGTATGATTGTATACCACTTATACCCCCTTAAATTCCTATAATTGAGAAATCTTAGGTTATTGAATATTGAGAGCTTGAAAAAAACAATAAATAAAAATAATGAAAATGAATAACATTTTATTGATAAAAGGCCTCGTTAAAACCTTCAAGAGTAAACCCTATGGAAAAATCTCAAGAAGGGAAAAGAGTGCCTTTGGGAATATACAAGCTTGGTTACAACGAAATAAACACCATTCCATAATCTATTGATAATATGGTCGTAAATGTTCAAATTTCCAAGCTCATGGGACCAATTCTCCATTCAACCGAGCTAGTTTATAGACTCCAGGTCGAATGATGGATTCAATTTGGTAGGGTCCTTCCCAATTAGGTCCGAGCACGTCTGCAAAGGGGTCTCGTGTGGCCAAAAATACGTGCCTCAGTGCTATGTCTCCTAATCCAAAGTGTCTATTTTTAACCCTTTTATTGAAATATCTTGTAGCCATTTGCTGGTATGCAGTATTTTTAAGCTGGGCTTCATCTCGCTTTTCTTCAATTAGGTCTAGGGATTCTTCAAGCTAGGATTGGTTTGAGTCTTGGTTATATGCTTCACACCTTATAGTAGGAACTTCAACCTCAATTGGTAACATCGCCTTGCAGCCATAGGCTAGGGAAAAGGGTGTGTGTCCGGTGGAGATTCGAGTTGTCGTCCTATATGCCCATAAGACTTGTAGTAACTCTTCGGGCCATCTTCCTTTAGCTTCTTCAAGTATTTTCTTCATAGAACTCTTGAGAGTCTTGTTTACAGCTTCGACATGGCCAGTTGGTTGGGGATGGGCCACTGAGGAGCAATCCCATTTTTCTCATAGAACTTTGTAAATAGCTCGCTGTCGAATTGCGTTCCATTGCCTGAGACTATCTTCCTTGTAATTCCATACCTTCAAATGATGTTCCTTACCACAAAGTCCAGAACCTTCTTCTAGGTGACTGTGGCCAGAGGTTTTGCCTCGGTCCATTTTGTGTAGTCTACATCAACTACCTCATATTTGACTCTATCTTTCCCCGTCAGTAAGGATCCAATGAGGTCAATTCCCCATACTGCGAATGGTCAAGGGGAACTCATCATGGTGAGCTCGGTTGATGGAGCTCAAGGTATCGAGGTGAAACGTTGACACTTATCGCAATGCATTACGTATTCAAATGAGTTTGTCTTTACTGATGGCCATAAATATCCCTGTCTTATTACTTTCTTTGAAAGATTGTGCCCTCAGCATGATCTCCACATAATCCTTTGTAAATTTCTTCTAGGATTTTCTTAGCTTCGAGTGGGGTTACACATTGCAATAACGGCATGGAATATCCTCTTCTATACAATTTCCTTTCCAAGATAGTGTACCTTGGTATATTGTACATCAGTTTTTGGGTTTTGTTTCTGTCCACAGGCAGGTTCCCAAATTCGAGGTAATCGATTATAGGTGTCATCCACGTAGGCTGCGAGTCTATCATGTCGACATCAACCTCGTCGAATGGAGTTACACATCCCTGTCTTATTACTTTCTTCGAAAGTTTGTGCCCCCAGCGTGATCCCCACAAAATCCTTCGTGAATTTCTTCAGGATTTTCTTAGCTTCGGGTGAGGTTACACATCGCAATAACGGCATGGAATATCCTCTTATGTACAATCTCCCTTCCAAGATAGTGTACCTTCATATTTTGTACACCTATTTTTGGGCCTTGTTCCAGTCTATAGGCAGGTTCCCAGATTCGAGGTAATCGATTATTGGTGTCATCCAAGTAGGTTGCGATTCTATCAAGTCAACCTCGACCTTGCCAGGCTCGTTTATGCTTGGTTCTGGCAACAACTCCACTGGTACCACGTTGAGTGTGTCAGCTTCCCTAGTTGTGGCGAGTCGAGCTAGAGCATCTGCATTCGAGTTCTATTCTCACAGAACCTACTCAACCACGTAGAACTCGAATTGTTTTAATGATTCTTTGACTTTTTCCAAATGTGCTGCCATCTTAATCCCCCGATCCTAGTACTCTCCTAACACTTGGTTGACTACCAACTAAGAATCACTGTAGCAGTGTATGGCCTTTGCTTTTAGCTCAGAATCTACTCGGAGCCTTGCTCACAGTGCCTAATATTCAGCCTAATTATTTTTAGCCTCGAAACCAAACCTTAAGGCTGAGTGGAAGATTCTTCATAAAGGAGTTATTAAGATAATGCCTACCCCGATCCGGTCTCATTGGAGGATCCATCAACATAAATTCTCCACAGCTCATGAGTAGGGGTTATGACTTCTTCGTTGGTGATTCCTGTACATTCGACTATAAAGTCAACCAAGGCCTGACCTTTTATCGTCGTTCTTGGGTAATATGTGATCTCGAACTGCCCGAGTTTGACCGCCCACTTTAATAGTCTTCCTGATGCTTCAGGTTTTGCTAATATCTGTCTCAATGGTTTATCGATCACATGAATCAGATGCGCTTGAAAGTAAGGTCGAAGCTTTCGAGATGCATGAACTAGGCATAGTGCCAGTTTTTGCATCAGTGGATATCTCGATTCAGCTCCCATTAGTCTTTTGTTGACGTAGTAGACTGGTCTTTGTATGTTCTTATCCTCCCAAACAAGTGATGCATTGATTGCATGCTCGGTTGTAGCAAGGTATAAGTACAATATTTCCCTCGTGACTGGTTTGGATAAGATTGGTGGCTCAGTGAGGTGCTTTTTGAGAAATCAAAAGGTGAGCTCGCACTCATCTGATTACTCGAACTTCTTGCCCCGTATCAAAAGATTAAAGAATGGTATACACATGTCGATGGATTTCGAGAAGAACCTACTTAAAGACTCCATTCATCCCGTCAAACTTTGGACGTCTTTATGCTTTTGAGCTGAAGGCATATCAATTAATGCTTTGATCTTATCCAGGTTTGCCTCGAGAATTCACTATAAATCCTAAGAACTTTCCCGAAGATACCTCGAATGAGCACTTTTGTGGGTTAAGTCTCATGTTATAATTTTGAAGTATAGCGAAGCATTCTGCGAGGTCTTCAACATGGTTATTATTTTGTTTGGATTTGACCAGCATGTCCTCCACATACACTTCCATGTTGTTTCCAATCTTTTTAGAAAATATTCGATTTACCAGTCTTTGGTACGTCGCTCCAGCATTTTTTAGTCTGAAAGGAATTGCATTGTAGCAATATAGCCCTTGGTCTGTCATAAAGCTCGTATGCTCCTGATCGGGTGCATGCATTACTATCTGGCTATATCCAAAATATACATCCATGAATGACATGATATCGTGACCCGCGGTTGCATCAACGAGCTGATCGATTCGAGGCAACGGAAAACAATCTTTTGGGCATGCTTTGTTGAGGTTTGAATAATCGATGCAAGTTCGCCACTTTCCATTTAGTTTCGGGACCAGTACTAGGTTAGCTATCCATTTTAGGTAGAAAGCATCTCCAATAAATTGATTTTCCTTCAGTCTGTTGACCTCCTCTTTAAAGGCTTTTTTCCTCTCGTCGTCGAGGAGTCTTCGCTTTTGCTGCTTTGAAGGGAAGTTTTTATCGATGTTCAGTGCGTGGCTTATAACATTGGAACTAATCCCAATCATGTCTGAGTGCGACCACACGAATACATCCTAATTTTCCTTTAGGAAGCAATTTAATTGCTATCTCGCTTCCTTTTTGAGGTTCTTCCCAATTTTTACCACCTTGGTGGTTTCCTTATCATCAAGCTGAATGTCTTCGAGCTCTTCAATGGGACCGAGGTCGACCCTGTCTTCTTCTACCCTGGGGTTGATTTCTCCTTCGACCTTGTAGATTCTTTCTTAAATTTCCTCTATAATTACTAGTGTGTGTGCACTGGTTTGTCCTTTTCCCCTCATGGAGATATTGTAGCATTCTCGGGCTACTAATTGATCTCCTTTCAATGTCCTAATACCACTAGGCATTGGGAACTTTATGGCAAAATGCCTAACAGATGTGACTTCGCCCAGCCCAATTAAGTTTGGTCTCCCGAGCAGGACATTGTAGGCTAATAGGGTGTCCACTACTATAAATTCTAGCATCTTAGTTATCGAGAGTTGATAGTCTCCTAAGGTGACTGGGAGCTCGATGGATTCTGTAACAGCGATTCCCTCCCCTGAGAATCCATACAAGGTCGTTGCACAAGCTTTTAGGTCTCGAACAGCCAAACCAATTTTTTCCAATGTCGCCTTATAAAGGATATTGAGTGAGCTCCCACTATCGATGAGGACTCAGCGAACCCTCTTAATTGCAAGATGGAATGTTATGACTAGGGGGTCATTGTGAGAAAATTGGACGTGGGAAGCGTCCTCTTCGATAAAAGTGATCGGTTGGGTTTTGACCCTTTGTTGTTTTGGAGCTTGCGATTCATGCACATAGGGAGATCCATCTCCTGTCTTCCGTTCTTGGACGTAACCCTTTTGATAATTTATGCTTGCCTTACAATGTGAGGTTCCCCAATGATGGTTATTACATGTTTCCATCGATTGGGGGAGGTCGATTATCATCCCTTGCAGGTGGTGTCGCGGCTTGTTGAGCGGGTTAAGCTGGAGCTTCCCTTTGATTAGGCGGAGCCTGGGCTAGATTCCAGTTTTGGACATATTGTCCAAGGTAACCCCTCGAGATCAGCCCCTCGATCTCATTTTTCAGTTGTCTGCATTCCATAGTTGTATGACCTATGTCTCTGTGAAATCTGCAGAACTTATTTGAATCTCTCTTGCTACGTTGATGTCGTATTCCTTCAAGTCATCTAAATGGGACCTAATTTTCATTTGTAACAAATATGTTCTCACGAGTGTCTGTGAGCTCGGTATACATGGTGTATATGGAGAAATGCTTATCTCTTTTATTCTTTTTACCCCCGTCTGCCTCAGGGTTATTTCCCTCATTCTTCTTTCTCTTAGAATAATTGTCCCCTGAAGGTTGAATCGTGGGTGGCGTGGCCGAGTTCATGGCTGAGTTAATGTTGGTCATTGTGGTTGTTGAGGGGGGAGGCGCCAGTTTAAGTGATGACCTCGCCTCTTCTACATTGACGAAACTCTGAGTTCGAGTGGTGAACTCGGTTATCATTCTCACGGGCTTCCTTTGCATATTGTCCCAAAGGGGACTTCCCGGTAATACTTTGGCTCTCACTGTCATGAGGAGACCACTTTCATCAACGTAGCGAGCTTAGGCTGCTTCTATATTAAATCTCACCAAGTAACTCATTAAAGATTCCCCTAGCTTCTGCCTTATATTTGTCATGGAGGAAGCCTCGGGCTTGATGCTTTTCGTAGCCTAGAATTGTTTTTTAAATTCCTTAGAGAGTTGCTCCCATGACGAGATCGAGTGCCTTCAAAATTTGTCAAACCAACTTTTTGTTGGTCCAATGAGTGTTGAAGGTGTTCAGGTGGCTACATGGGTCGGTATCTTGAATCCATCGGGGAAATGTGTGCTTGAGATATGTGGAGAAAATGGTTTGAGCTCCTCATCTGAGTCATAAGTGTTATCCTTGTTTTTCCCATCTTGAAGAAGCTTGAACGCTTCATTGAGCTGGTTAATTCTTTCTTGAACTAATTCCACCGGGGGGAGGGGAGCCTATACCACCAAGAGCTGGTTATTGTTCACATGTACTCTAGCTTCCTGTTGCATAATAGGGTTATAGTAATTCCTGTACACAAACTGTAAGGGCTCCCTTAGAGCAATTAAGTATGCCCTTAGGTCAAGGTTTGGCTGGTTGGATTGCCCTCGGTTCTAGTTAGATGATCTCGAAGATCAGGATGATCATTCGGATAGTTCTTGTAATATCTAGGCTCGGTGTTATAGACACTCACCGACCTTCTATAATCCTGGCTTCCCTCAAGGGAGCTAACAGTCCTCTGCAGCTGCTGCTGGTATCGTGGGGCAAGTCTCTGAGGTGGATATTCACATGCACCCTAAATTCGGTAGCACGTGACCTTGACACATAATTTCCTGATGGCTGGGGTGGTCTAGCCTGTCTATGTCCTTGATGTTCCCCTGGTGGGACCTCACGATCACCCCTTTGCATTGGTCGAGCCTGATGACTTCTGTCCCGACTTCCAATCCTAATGCTTTGGGCAGGCCTCTAAGGCGCCCTTTCCCTAACTCAGTTTCTACTAGGTGCTCGCTAGGGTAAATCTCGATCTAAAGATGGATGTCTAATGGGTGATGGAGGATGCCTAATTGAAGATGGAGGCGGTCTCTCGTTGCTCACCACTAGCCTCGATGGTTCTGGGTTATGATTCTGGGCTACATGAGGGGTAGCTCAATTGTTCCCAATAGAGACCGGAACCTCTCTTGGCCGGTTGGTTCGCGAGGGATTTTGAGATGACACCCCAGACTGGTTGATTATAGTACTCTCTCCAATCCTTGTTGCTTGACCTTGCCAAGCTGCTCTTTGTTCGACCGCTCTTGCCGTAGTGCTACCTCGAGGGCGTCCCCTAGCCCGTTGTGGGGGTGCCTATAATTCTGCGGCCTTCCTCATCATTTCTTCATTCAGTCACATGGCTTCAGCCAGGTTTTCTCGCAGCCTCTGATTTTCCAACTCCACCATTGGAACATACCTTTCAGGATTACAATAATCCTCGTTAGGTGGCCTAGACCCTTGACCTCGTTCTCGCGGGGTCGATGGCACACTTCCTTCATTAGGATTTTCCTCATTCGCCTGCTATTTTCCAGGCCGACGAGGAGGTTCTTCCATGTGAGGAGTGTTCTCCTCGGAGATTCTGGGTAATTGTGGACCAATTCTAGACCCAGAGACAATGATAGCGGGTGCAACCATCGATTGTTCAATGGAAGGTTTGAAAGAACAAGAATTCTTAATGCTCTCAATGAAAGCACCAAACTTTTGATGACGTTTTTTGTCAACTAAAAACAAGAACAATTAAGCAACTATGATTCAGAAAGAAAACAAGAACACAGATTTTTACGTGGTTCAACAGTTAAAATATGCCTACGTCCACAAGTCACTTTTATTGAGGTCTATGTTCAAGCTTTTTTAGAGCAATTTCACAGAGACTTTCTCAATACAAAATAGCGTGTGTCTACAAATAACTATTCCCAGACTATTTATAGGACTAATTACAAGAATCCTCCCTTAATCTTAGGGATATTGAGTTACCCATATTAGGTTTTAATTAGGACAACAAATCCCGTAGATTAAATACATTCAATCACATTTATTGTAAATAAATATCCCTAAACAATAGGGTTGATTACACGATTTGAACTAAATCCCATGATTATAGGGACTTCCTAATAGCATCTATGTGTATTAATTTAACGCGTGTATTAATTTAACGCGTCTTCAAGCCTAAATACTTCTTCAACGCGCTTTCAAGATCACATGTAGCTTCGAGCTCATCGTTCCATTTGTCACTACTTCCTTGCTTGATCGGTCTTTCGAACTCATCTTTTGGAGGAGACCTTTGTTGCCTTCAAACCTACAACTCATGCTCGAGTGCAAATGACATAGCTCTGGAACTTCGCTTATAAATGTACAAGTATAACGTTAATACTTATTAAATACAATCTCACACCTTACGAGCCTACATTTCGAGGTTGTTTATTTATTCTCAAAATTTGGGTGTAGCATAGACATTTATTTATTGAGTACTTTTAAGTATAAAAAAAGTGTCCATCGATTTAATCACCACATACAATTCAATCCTCTATTAATGGTTCATAATTAAAGTAGTAATTAATTACCGTTTAACCTCTTTAATTATATCTTTTTTCCTTAAGTACCATTAACTTTACTAGTGAAGGTTAATTCATAAATTGATTTATTCATTTGAGCTCAATAACCTTTCACTTCCAAAAGCCAACTCTTAAGATAACCATTATTTAATTCCTCTTGGAAAGGCATAGATTCCATATATATATAATGTCCCCAGCCATTTACATCAATGAGTTCCCAAAACAAAAGTTTTCAACCTGATCATTTTGACAAACATAACGAGTGAATTAAAGAAGTCATATGACATAAACATGAGTTCATAATAATTTCAGGATTAAGATCAATTTGCATATGTTCATCTTATTGATATATTTAATTAATACTTATAAAGTAAACAGTATTATTAAGTATTAATAATATATAGGGTCTCATTCTTGAATAACCACTTCATACAAAGTATCTCCACTAAGATGTCCTACTACATCAGTAATCCGGATCTAGATTACATGTATTCAGAATACTAGTGAACCATACTTACAGTATTTAATCCAAAGATTTCATATAACTTTGTTTTACTTTGTTTTGGATCACACTCGAGTACCTACTCCCTAGTTGATAGCTCACGAGAAGTAAGACCTAGGGAGCTCAATAAGAGTAACCTATACGGGATACCTTAGAGTAAACCTAGCATCACAAAGCTTGCTATAGTTAACAGGCCTAAAGAACTCATCAAGAGGAACCTATATGGGGCACCTTAAAGTAAATCTAGCACCATAAAGTCTAGAGTCCTAATGTAAAAGTAAGCCCAAGAACTCAGCTTACTTCCTGAAGACCAAGCGCCCGAGAAACAAAGTTAAGTTCTCGAGGACTGAAAGAAGGGCTCACAAGTCCCAATTTTCCAAAAATATGTGCCCACAAACACAATGGATACAAACAAAGGTTAAATTAAGACGATTTTTTCATGATATCAAATTACGTAAGGATATTGATAAAACCTTGTATATTTTAAGTCCAATTTGCATTATTACTAAACGTTGTATGTAAGTGTAAGAAAGTAAAGGAAAATTCAGTAGAGCATAAAAGCCATTCAAAAAGAAAATAAAAATTAAACAAGGAGCTAGTCTAATCCTGCCTAGGAGAAACCTCTTCAATGAGATCTATGATGGAGTTAGATTCAAGACGCTGGCCAGCAGCAACAGTAGCCATATCAGTAGTTTTAGCCCAGAGACGTTCCTCGAAAAGCGCCCGAGTGGCATCGGCATCACCGGTGAAGCTCAAATCTATATCCCGATTTTGGAACCAAGTCAGATTAAAGGCATTCCCATAAATGTTGTCTATCTCCTTCTTGAGGGACGCAATCTTGGAGACCACGATCCTATTGCGGTCCTTCACAGCTTGCTACACCTTCCGAAGGGCATCGGCCTCCTCCGCAACCCGAGAAGCTACTTCCTTAGCTTGTCGGGCCTCCTCCTTGGCTAACCTAGCTTCCTCCGCAGACCGAACAACCTCTTCCTGAGCCTTTTCAATTTCATCTTCAGTCTTCTTGGCCTCCTATTTGCCCACCTTAGCCTCCTCCTGGGCTACCTTGGCTTTGTCCTCTGCTATGGTGGAAGCCTCCCCAAGCTCCCACAGCTTTGTCACCTCCTCGACAGGGGTACTGGCCTTCGAATTCAGCTTGGCCAACTTGTCCTTAGCCCATTGGAGTTCATAAGACTTCTCCATTATAATATTTCCCAGGTGCTAGCACATCAAGGCTGACTAAAACAAAGGCAAAATTAGTACTAAACACAAAATGGAGACATAACTCGAACACTAGAAGAGGATGCTTACTTTGACGGTGGCCTGCTAACACGGGGAGATGAGAGTGGCCTCATTATCATTCCCCAGCTGGGCATATCGTCTGGCAGTCAAATCACACATCATGGAGCTATTTTCCTAGAGAAGCTCAGCGGCCAGCGTTGAAACAAAATTATCGAGATTTTCGGCAAATAGGCTCTCCAGCTGAGCCCGAGTGATTGGAGGCCCCTATGGCTTCTCCTTGTGAGGCTTTTGCTTTCAAATGTAATCTCCCATCGCGTGGAGTGAGAGATTACCTTCCTCCATACGAGTATGAAGTGCTCCATCATGGCATTGTACTGCTCCAGTAGCTCTCCCTCGTAGTTCTCGAGATACACTAGCAGGCAGAGAAGATCTTGGACCTCCGGGACTTCCAAGCCATCTGGGGCCTCAACTACCCAGGGGCTTTAACAGATCCACAAAAGGGAGACTCCGTCGAGGAAACCTAAAAAACAGGGGTGCATGTCACCTCTCGAGGCTCTTCAACAAAAGACAACGTTTTCTGTTGCCTCTTAGGGGGAGGAGGAGGTTCCACCCCCTCTCGAGCTCTTTTGGATCCTTCAGCCTCAGATCCACCAGCACCACAATGAGTTAGTCGGTAACACGAGAAAGATCTCCCAGCCTCATCTGATCTGCAATAAGAAAAACGATGTCAGTACTTACAAAAGCAAAAAATAGATAAAGAAATAAAAAACTTGAAAAACTAAAGGTTGTCGAGAGCACGCGGGCTTCTCAAGAAGCCCCGCCACTTGGCTGCTCCTCCAAATGAAGCATCGATTAGGCAAAGCTCCTCATCATCTATCACATCTCCTGAGTTGTGTTTGTGCCATATTGACAAAACCACATTGCATAAAATGAAGTCACATCGTCGAGAGGCACAAAGCCCTGAGGAGGCAAACGCTTCTTCATCTGGTGAAGATAGTAATCGATGAGGTCCTGGTAGTCTTGGTACTCCACCCAAGTCCAGTGACGATCATGGGTAAGTTCACACGGGAGGAGCAAAGGAGAAACCCAAACATGCTTGGGACTTACACCATCTCCAACAGAGTTAGCATGGTAAAGAAGGATAGAAGATTTACCTTGATCCAAGGAAGAAGCTCCGATACCCGCTTCAATCTCATCCTTATCTACAGATCGAGGTAAGCTTCTCGGGTTGCTTGGATTGCCTGAGCATTCTCACGGCGCTCCTTCGCCAAACGTTGAGTGTAGTGGGCCCTGGACAACCATTCTATTTCCTCAATATGTATCGCGACCTATGATCGGGTTCTAGATGAGTTTCGGAACCTGGTAAGATCCAGGTTCCCAATACGCTGCACGTCCTGGAGAAGCTTTGCCTAGATCAGGTTCTCTGTAGTCACCAATTGACTCAACTCTAGCTCCACATCTGGGAGCTCTTTCATCATCTGTAGGCGCTCCTGGTAGGCATGGATGAACGGGGTGCGAACAAATGGGCCAAAATAGAAGAAAAAGAAACTAAGTCTAAAGAATTTTTTAGAATCAACAAATGCATGCTCGGAAGGTAACGGGGAGACTTACCAACTCTGGCGATGTCCAGGAGTAAAGTTAGGTTGGCCTAGAAAGGAAACCTGGTGGAGAAGTAGAAGTGATCTTTAAAATCTCGAGCATAGCTCTCGTTTTGATGAAAGACTTTGTAATGGAACTGGGAATACTTCATTAGTGTACAAAACTCATCCATGTCACTTCCCTTCTTCTTATGACATGCTCAGATGTTGTAATGGTATAAAATCTCCACTGGAGAAGGCTCAGGCCACCGCTGACATTTGTTTAAGACGTACAAATCTGTGAGGATCTTGTAGCCATTGGGGATTAGCTGGAAAGGGGTGATCCCCACGTACTTCAAGAAGTTTACGAATTACTGGTTGAGTGGAATGGTTGCTCCCGCCTGGAGGTGCGATTGGCTACCGGCTCCGAACCCATAAACACTCCGATGGGACCTCTCCGCCTCCTGACAAAGACGGACGAGGTATCCATCATCGCGAATCCCATAGTAGGATCTTATGTTGGTCGAAGCATCTAACTTCTTCAACTTGGTCAAGATTTTCTCCACCTCAAATCCCAAGGCCTTGTACCGGGCCGACTCGTTGGTGATTGGGCCCATGTTGACCTCTGCCTTGGTCAATCTGCACACTATCACTAGTGGCCTCTCCGCCATAGGAGCCGCCTCTACTACAACTAGGTGGTCCACTGCTCGGACATCTTTGGGATCCCATCCTTGTTCTCAGGCCATGTTTTTTATTTCCTTTTTAAACCCGTAAAAATCATGTTGGTGAAGTTCTTGGAGCTCCTCAGACTTCTGAAACAAAACCAAGCAGTTAGTATCCTGACCGAAAGAAAGATGGCCAGAACACGAGAATACCCTAAGACAACTGCTCGGGGTAGAATAAGAAAGAAAATTTTCTAGAAAATGAGTGTTCCCAGAGCATAAAGATGTCACCAAAAACACCATACAAGCTCAAGAACACGGCCAAATAATGATCGGAATCTGGAAATTTCCCATAAATTGCACTTGTGGTAAAAATATAATATAAACCACTTACAGTCGGTCGGTTTTGACACCAACATGGGCCCAAACAATGTAAATAAGAGGTAAATAATACCTGATCTTAGTAGGTTCATTATCCCAAAATAGAAACCAAAACACAAACAAATACCCAGAAAATCAAGAGCGAAAGACATAAATGGAAAGAATCAACAAAGAATACTTACTCGATAGATATCAGAGATATGTGTGGAGACGAGTACGCATGTTGAGATAGCGAGTTCGATTCACCTAGAAGTATCTGGATTCCTTCCAACTATCCAAATTCAAAGAAGAAGAAATTAGGGTATTGTGAAGAGTTATCTCATAAAAATAAGGTTTTAGCTCTATGGAAGTCGAAGAGTTTTGGGTGCAAATGAAAAGTGACAGGAACTTGTGAGGAGGCAAAATATAAATTCAAAACCTCAAAACAAGGGTAAAAGGCAACTCAATCCCCAGTCGTTGATCACCTAGGGAATAGATGTTGGGAAACTTATACAGGATCTTGTTTATTTTCATGTAGATTTTATATTAAACAAATTAATATAAGAAAACCTAAAACATATTTCTAAAATTGAATTCAAACAGAAATAATAATAAGAACACTTACATTATACGCAGCAGAATGATAGAGTCCTTTCTTCAGTTTTCTAACCCTTGTATCCTTTCTGTCGCAGAGTATTACCAAGAAATTAAATCGTTCTTCAATTTACTTTACAGCCTTCCAAAGTATCCTTAGAATCACCTAGACTAGAGTGGGCAATTCTCAACACATGAGATAGATACAGAGATAAGAAGAATAGAAGAGAAAAATTGAGGCTTAGAAAAGGACTTATGCAGTAGAGAGAATCTAAAACCTAATAGATCTTCTGATCTTCTAAGAAACTTGTGTTTCAAAAACTTGATTTCAACTCTCACTTAACATTCCTTTTATAGACTCAATTAGGTCATTTAATTAAAAACTCAATAAAATAATAGCCAATAATCAGCCCTAGGTCAAAAATATCATGGGCTTTAGGCCCGTGAAATTTCTCATTTAATTATAGCCCGTTGGACTTAAAATCAAGGCATGTATTATTTTCTATTGATTAATTAATTAAATAATTATTGAAATCCTTTATCAAATTAATTATTTATAATTTGAACCTTGATTTAAACTTATTTATTAATTTAAATACCAATTTATCTTAATTAATAAATCTGCCCTAATTTCTCTTTTCTTCCCTAAATTACATAACTCTATGAAACTATCCAAAATTGACCGGGTCAACTTTGATAATTCTAATTGATAATTAAATCAATTAATTGAGACTATCTAGATGATTTTAACCAAGCTACAGTGGGGACCATGGGCCTATGAAATCAAGCTCCAATAAGTTATCATAAATTTAACAAATAAATTTACTAACTTATTAATTCCTCGTGACTCCACTAAAGTCTCGGAATTGCACTCTTGAATTCATAGAACGCTCTATAAGCAATATAGAAACGTGATTAATTATCCATTGTTACAACCATAATTGTCACCCAATCCTCTATGGACGGTCTACAATGAGATGGGACTAAAATACAGTTTCACCCCTCATTGTTTTTTATCCTTAAAATACTTAGTTCCTTGTAAATGATATTTCAATAAACTAATATTAATTACTGAAATGAGATCTCTATCATTTAGCACCTTGAACCAAACTAAAAGGAAACCATCATTTCACTTATTCATCAGAAGCTATAGATGTTCATATCTATGATTAACACTCCCACTCAATTATACTACCGAGTTCCCAAGATGTAAGTATGGGCTAGTCCGTAGGGTAAGCTTGTAATGAACAAGTCTAAGAACTCAAATAATACAATCAGTTAGAATACTAACCACTCAGAATTGAGATTGAATTGTCTTATGGTCAACTATATAATATGACTAGAATAGATAATAACGGTATGTTTACTTATCCTATCTACTGTCAATATCGGTCCAGTCTGATGTAACAAATACATCCAATCTTATCTACTTTGCTAATTTTCTAGAAAGAACATAACACTACAATGTGTAAGTAAATCATATCGTAGATTGGCAAGTCGGTGAAAATCATGTGCACTGACTAATCTTAGGACTAACTTATTTTGAATATATAATCATATTTATATTCCACTGTAATTACGTCACTATAAATATCATTAGTTATATACTGGGGATTTAATAGACGTTTATATTAAAAAAATAATCATGAAAATAAAACATGTGAGCAAAGTAATTAACCAAGTTAAAAAAATGATTTCTATTATTTTATTGATAATAAGCTGAGATTACAAAGAAATTAGGTTTTAATTAGGGCATAAAACCCCAACAATAGGTACTCGAGCGTGATCCAACGGTCACAAAAATCAAGGTGAAGATCATACTCGAAAAGGCGAAAGGACGTCTTGGGTACGGAAAAGACCCCTCATTAAATGTCATTGATTAGTTGACCCAAAAATAGGGAGCCAACACATGGCACACCGCTTTTTGAGAACGTCAGGTTTCAAGTACACTCAACAGTTGTTATCCCAAAAAGTTCAGTTCGATGATGTGGCAATCAAAAGTGACAAAGTGCAATGCATGGTCAGTAAATGGCACATTAATAGTCAATAAATGTATTGGCTCTTCGGAGTTGTGATAAAGTGATTTGACCGACCTGATAGAATTTATGTCTGACCGGTAAAGATTTTTGACTGACCAGTTAGGAGTTTGGCCGACCAGTCAGTCGTTTTGACCGACCAGTCATCTGTTTTGGTCGACCAGTCAGTCGTTTTGGCCGACCAGTCATTTGTTTTGCCCGACTAGTAAAGTGTTTTGCTAGACCAGAGATGTGTCATGCTATACCAGAGGTGTGCTAGAGGAGTACTTTGCCTATACCGACCAGAGGTGTGCTAGAGGTGTGCTTTGCCGATGAGAGGTGCTTGCCTATGTCCTCAGTAACAGCTTCAACCTGAATCATTCTCAACTGCCGCAAGAATCTCCCAGATATCTCGGAATAATAGCTATATTATTGTAATTTAAATTCATTTATATTTGACTAATTAAAGTCTGTTGGAAGAATGAAGGACTCGGTCAAAGGGAATATATGATGTACGATCCATGAGCCTATAAATAAATGGCTCATTGCATCATTTTGGGGGATCTGATCTTTTTAGACTAAGGAAAACTCTCTAGTTTGGAGATTTTGGGACTGTTACTTGGGGTATTCTTGGGGCATTATCTGAGAGAGTTTAGAGAGAGAAACTGTGTATTTTTCTACTTACACTTAAGAAACTCAGTTGGCTCAAGTTCATCTGATCTTAAGTGTAGGAAATATATCATAACACCAAGTGGATTAGGCTATTACCAATAAATTGAGGCTGAACCACTATAAAATTAACAGTGTCGTATTTTTCTCTTGAAGGTTTATTGTAGTTTTGACGTCTACTCGTCGTTGGCCAAAATCGTGGTCAACATTTTGGTGCTTTCATTGAGAGCCTAAAGAGAAGAACACATGACTATTATAGCAAGATGGCACCCAAGAATACCAATGTGGCATCCAAAAAGTCAGGCACGTCAAAAGAGCCTGCTAGATCAGAAGGTCCTGGACCGCAGAACCCAGAGACTGAGCCCAGGGTCTTTCTCGAGGAGACCACTCCAGAAGTTGAACAACTCCAGGAAGCAATAGGCGATTTCCAACAGGAGATGATGCAATTCAATGCTCAGTAGGAATCTTTCGCTGAAGAGATGGCCAGGCAGAGAGCTGCGTTAGAGCAACAAAGGCGCGATATGGAGGCCAGAAGCGAAGAGCTCAGATAAGGACAGGAGGAAGTCGACCGGAGACATCATGAAGTAGCATTTGCTCTAGAGGCGGCTACCCAATTGGCCCAAGCCAATGCTCAAGCCGCGGCACGAGCATCTGCCCAAGGAGCACGAAAGGACATGCTAGTCAGAAGTCCCCTGCTGGAAGGATGAACTCTCGGGGACCTGACCGGAGTCGAAGTAATCAGACTAGTCGGGCAGATGACAGAGTTCGCTTTAGAACTGCCTCAACTCAAAGGGAGAACTCTAGAACCCCCTCCAGGAGCCACCGATCAGAAACTTCTAGATCCAGGAGTCACTGATCGGGTAGTAAAAAGACTCCACCCAGGCAGGATCAGACCAGGACTCCTCGAGATAAGAGGACTTCATAGTTCAAAGATGGGCATGGTCGTGATGAGGCTGATAGTCATCACACCGACCAGTCAAAGGATGAAGAGGGAAACGACCAACAAGGAGGAAAAGACTGCCCGGGACGTACTGAAAAGCCTCCACTGCACCCCGGCTAGCAGCGTAGTGGGAGAGAGCAAGTCCCACGTAGTAAGCCCTCTGAAAAATCGAAGAGTACGGTGTTCGATCGGGCATGAGAGCATGTCTCCCGGAGAGATCTAAGGGACATTATCACCAACAAGAGGAGGACCGTCCCGGTCGAAGGACAAAATCTGAACCGCCCTGCCAGTCAAGTAGAAATACTTGACGACAGTGCACCAGATGGTAATGCCCGACTAGGCGGTCAAAACCTTGGAACTTCGTCAGTTGAACCAACCATCCAAGCCCAACTTGACGTGCTAACGGCTGCAGTGCAAGGTTTGTCAAAACGACCTTCCGGGATGGATTTGATAGACCACCGGAGTGGCGGCCCATTTTGTGCCCGGATTAGAGCAGCCCAGCCTCCAGCAAAATATAAAGCACTAGTGCTGCCAGTATATACAGAAAAGGCAAATCCCATCAGACATGTTGGGAAATTTGAGGACCAGATGGAATTGCTCGAAGTAAGTGACGATTATCGGTGTAGAGTTTTCCTTACTACTTTGTCAGATACCGCCCAGGAATGGTATTGGAAGTTTAAGCCGAACTCCATTACCTCTTGGGAAGCATTCAAGAATGAGTTTTGTAGACAATTCAACACTGCCCGGACTCCACCAGTTTATGCCAACCACTTGGCAGATATCAAACAAGGGAAAGATGAGTCTTTAAAGAATTATATACAGAGATTCATGAGAGAATCCAATAGAGCAACTGCTGTAGGAGACGAGGGGAAGATGGTTGCCATATCCGTTGGGATAACTTATCGGAGCCCTTTGTGGTATAGCATACATAGAAAGCCAATTTCAACACTTCAACAATTTCTTGACTGAGCAGACAAGTATATGAAATTGGATGATGCAATCGAGAAAGAGGAGAATGGCATAAACAATCTGGGCGGATCAACTGACCCTCCTAAGAATGATGGAAAGAAACGTGGAAAAAACGGGTATGACCACCATGAAGAAAAGAAAGCAAAGTTGAGTTCAAACGAAAAGCCAGCCAAGTATGAGCCTCATTTCACTAATTACACCACTCTCTCGGCCATCCGAGCGGAAATATATCTTCCTAGTCATGAAGAGATTCCCTACAAGAAACCTCCACCCATCAGGAAAGAGATGAGGAAGATAGATATGAATAAGTTTTGTCGTTTCCGTGGAGATTATGGTCACGACACGAATGAATGCAATCACCTTAAGAATGAGATAGAATTTCTTCTCTGGTCGGACAAGTTGAGAAAGTACCGGGCAGAGACACCCCAATGAGAAGGAGGCAGCAGCAATCCTGGGCTCAAACGACAGAAATCTCCACCCTTGTAACCCAGGCCTGTAGACTTTACCTTAGACACTATATGTGGGGGTCCACACTTGGATGAGGATAATAACAAAGCAAGGGAGAGGTATGCCCAAACATTTCAACAAGAGCGGGAGTGCTAGGATCAGATTTGGTGAACGGAGCCTGATCAGGAACCACTGGAATGGCGAGCGTCTGTGGATATATTATTTCTAAATACCGCTTTCAGAGTGGTAGCTTGATTTCAAGTTTTTTGACTTGTTATTTAAGTTTGGTTTATGAGCTGGTTATTTGCTAACCAGTCATTTTATTTTTGAACAATTTTTGTTGTTTAAGACTCGTTATTAGACACGTTTTGTCCTTTTTTTTAATTTACGAGTAATAAAAGAGACTACACGCAGCGTGGTCGATTCTTGCTACAAATGTGCATGTGTGTTAATTATCCGAACAGTGTTCAACTGGTCGGTAAAATTGAACAGTGTTCAACTGGTCGATACAATCAAGCAGTGTTCAATTGCTCGAATATTTTCCATATATTCTATGTGTTTCACGAGTAATTAACTGCTCAAACAGATTCAGTCAAGTAGCAAGTGACTAAGGATCTTTCAACCCTCGATCACTTGGGGGGCACATGGGGTATACTGGTATATAATTTAACACAGGCAATAAGAGCACGAGTTAAGATATCTGTTTTTAGGCTGACTTGTAAATTTTGAAGTCCAAAAAGGCCATTAAGCTATCTTGTTTGACAAAGCTTAAGTAACTTGGAATTTTAAAAAAAAAAAATTCAAGTTAGAAGTAGATATTCGTGTGACAATAAACATTATGATCATAAAATGTTAGAGCAATAAGAGTGTGAGAAAGTATACTTAGCAGGGACTTATGAAATGTCTAGAATTTCTAAGTTAGAAAACTAGGTACTCATGCGAAAATATAAGGCATACATCAGAGTGACTTTACTATTCACAAAAAACTTATAACTTTTTAAGTCTAAAAATACTTAGAATGTTTCAAGTTAGCAAAGAAAAGTAAAGTATAAATGCCAACAGCTCGACTGTACGAGAAAAATATCAAAGCTGCTAAGCAAAAATTGTCTTCACAAGGAAAAAGAGTAAACTACTGGCCAGGTACAAAGTTTAGTTGATCAGGTGCAAAGTTTTCCTAGTCGGGAGAGCAAACTTTCCTAGTCGGCTGAGCATATATCACTGGTCGAGTAGGAAACTCTGTTGTTGAGCATGACTAACAGCGATGAGTCCCTAGAGTGAATCAAACAAACACGAACAAATGAATGCAAAGTAAATACTACATAGTAAAAAAATGTCTTTGAGAAGAGAAGTCAATTTTCCCCAAGATTGATTGAGAGAAATCAATCTCTCAAAATACTTTTGAGAGATTCAAATAAGGTGTTTTGATGGTGTTTTAGGCATATGCTCAAGTAGCTATGCCATACGCCCAATCGGTTGGGTTATGGCCGAGTGTGCCCGAGCAGGCCCGCGCGTGCGTCCGAAGGCTGGTGTCCGAGTAGATGGTGGCTACGTGTCCGAGCAGCTGGGGCTGCGTCCGAGCGGATGTTGGCTGCGTGTTTGAGCAGCTGGGGCTGTGTTCAAGTAGATGGTGGCAAGTGACCGAGCGGTTTTGGGTGCGTGTCCGAATGTCTGAGCGGGATGGGGTCTGCGTCCGAGCAGCAAGCGCGCATCCGATTGGTTGGGCCGGGCATCCGAGGAGCCTAGCGCATCTAAGGAGCTGCTGTCCGTGTGTCCGAAGATCCAGGCGTCGAGGTACATCTGAGGATCCGTGCGCATCTGAGAGGCTGGCATGTGTGCATCCGAGGGGCCTAGCGCATCCGCAGAATTGTGGTTTGTGTGTCCAAAGAGTTAGGCATCGAGGTGCGCCTGAGAAGCTGTTGAGTGACCAGGCGTCCGAGGAGATGCTGGCTGGCCATCCGAGGAGCTGGATTGGTGTGTCCGGGAAGTACGGGCATGAATTCGAGTGGTCTAAATAGCTGAAAGTGGCCAAGGTTATGGGTTTGATGGGCTAAAAGGCAACCCTATTTTCTTGATTTTGAACTATGCAAATAAGATCAACAAGTTGAATTTCAAGGGTTCAACAAACTTCAAGATAACATCAATGATTATTCTATACCCATGAGCCCGAAAGAGCAATGGAAATGGGAAACTGATAACTACTGTTTTTATGGACAGAAAAGTTAAGTCATGGGTTTACTACAAAAGTGAAGGTTACTGACCGGATGAAAGCTTTCGGATGACCTCAAAAACATTTTGCTAGAGGAAAAGTTTATCATACGAGTAAATCATATAATAAACTTGGGGGGCAAATGTTATCCCCAAAATTTCAGTTCGATGACGTGGCAATCAGAAGTGACACGTGGCAATGCATGGTCAGTAAATGGCACATTAATAGTCAATAAATGTATTGGCTATTTGGAGTTGTGATAAAGTGATCTGACCGACCTGATAGAATTTCTGTCCGACCGGTAAAGATTTTTGACTGACCAGTTAGGAGTTTGGCTGACCAGTCAGTCGTTTTGACCGACCAGTCATCTGTTTTGGCCGACCAGTCAGTCGTTTTGACCGACCAATCATCTGTTTTGGTCGACCAGTCAGTCGTTTTGGCCTACCAGTCATTTATTCTGGCCGATCAATCATTTGTTTTGCCTGACCAGTAAAGTGTTTTGCTAGACCAGAGATGTGTCATGCTAGACCAGAGGTGTGCTAGAGGAGTGCTTTGCCTATATCGACCAGAGGTGTGCTAGAGGTGTGCTTTGCCGATGAGAGGTGCTTGCTTATTTCCTCAGTAACAGCTTCAATCCGAATCATTCTCAACTGCTGCGGGAATCTCTCAGATATCCCGGAATAATAGCTATATTATTGTAATTTAAATTCATTTATATTTGACTAATTAAAGTCTGTTGGAAGAACGAAGGACCCGGTCAAAGGGAATATCTGATGTACGATCCATGAGCCTATAAATAAATGGCTCATGGCATCATTTTGGGGGATCTGATCTTTTTAGACTGAGGAAAACTCTCTAGTTTGGAGATTTTGGGACTGTTACTTGGGGTATTCTTGGGGCATTATCTACGAGTTTAGAGAGAGAAACTATGTATTTTTCTACTTACACTTAAGAAACTCAGTTGGCTCAAGTTCATCTGATCTTAAGTGTAGGAAATATATCACAACTCCAAGTGGATTAGGCTATTACCAATAAATTGGGGCTAAACCACTATAAAATTAACAGTGTCGTATTTTTCTCTTGAAGGTTTATTGTAGTTTTGACGTCTACTCGTCATTGGCCAAAATTGTGGTCAACAACAGTCATGCCCCGAGGAAAAATTACCAAGGGAATGTTCTTTTTAGTTAAGTGTCCACTATCCCTGAGGAAGAGTGAAGAATTAAGGGCAAATGTTTTCTATGTTTTCACCAAGTGACACGTGGCATAAATTAAGAGGGATTAGGACCCCACGAAATCTGGTTAAGGTTCCACAGGAAGTTGAGTCTAGTTCTCATCACAGTTCACCATCAACGGAGGAGTACATCATCCGAAGAGCATTACCTCCCAAGGACCTTGTCAAAGGATATTGCTCCAAGTCTCACAACAAGATCACTTCCTCTAGGTGTGCGAGAACCCTCCTCCAGGCCAGGAGGATAGTCGTCAAGTGTTAAGCAAAGATACCATGGACCACAGATAGCCTTTTGACACCTTCTGTCAAATGGATCGTGGCGTCGATTCCGTGAAAGTGGCAAAAACGATGTCTCATTACGCTGCCTGACATAGGAAAATGTGCAGCTACCGTCTTGACAGTGTCAGAGGTGTTTCCCCAATAAAGTAGTGTGCTGAACTTCCTCGTATTGGGCCCACCGAGATACGCTGGGGCCTACCAGCTTATTTAGTACAGAATGTTCGTTTATGTTGTAACAAACCTTCATTAAGAGATGATAATTGTAATCAGCTCCAATTAATGAGCTTAATTTCCCCAGTTGCCTATAAATAGAGCTAGGGCACACATTGTAAATGATCTGATTACTAAATTTCAGAGTAAGCAAAAAACGTTGCCTGAAAACGCAAGAGAGCTTGAGTTGTGCAAGTTCTTCATCATTCTAATACAAGTGACTCGTAGATTAGGGTTAATTAATAACCTGAACCACGTAAAAACAATGTTCCATTTTCATTTTCTTTAAGCTTTTTCTATTATTTTGGTTGTTGGCAAAAAAGTCAGTCAACAGTTTTAAAAAAAAAATATTCCGAAAATTGAAATAATATTTGTAGTAATATTTATATTTTAGGGATAATAGCGGCAAAAATACTAAATTTTTGTTAATAGTTTCACTTAAGTACAAATTCTTTTATTTTGACAACAATAATATCAAATCTTTATTAATAGTTGCACTTAAATACCAATTCTTTTTTTTTGTCATGACAATAATACCAAATACTTGCTAATTTGAAAAAATAATTATTTCAAATATTCCTTGAATAATTTTTCAAATGTTTAAAATCAATTTTAAATTATTAAAATCTAAAAATTAAATGGAAAAAATCATAAAGAATAAAAAAAAAATTGAATTTATATTTAATGGTAAATATTAGTAGAGATTTAGTATTATTGTTGTAAATATTCCTTAAATTATTTTGAAAAATATATAAAATCAATTTTAATTTATAAAAGCATATAAAAAATTAATAAAAATTATAGAAATATAAAAACTTTAAGAAAATTGAATTTATATTTAAGTGCCACTATTAGTAGAGATTTATTATTATTGCCACATATATATTCCTTAAATAGTTTTTATAAAATATATAAAATCAATTTTATTTATAACAAAGAATTATTTTAAAATATTTGGTATTTAAGTGCAACTATTAATAAAGATTTGGTATTATTGCCGTAAAAATAAAAGAATTGGCACTTAAGTGAAACTATTAACAAAGATTTGGTATTTTTGCCGCCGAAAAAAAAAATCAGTATATAAGTGAAAGTATTTGAAAATATTTGATATTTTTGCCGCCATTATCCCTATATTTTAATTAGTAAATATATACATAAGAGGGTATTAGTATCTTATTAAAAAATTATTTTAAAATTAGTTTAAGTGTGTATCTTGTATTATTTGGTAAAAAGTATAGGGGTGTAATTAGGTATTTATACAAAATGCAAAGAGTGTAATATTTGGTATTTTTGAAATTGCAAGTACGTAAAGAAAGTTAAAACAGAGAAAATGAAAGTGCATGAGCCGATATACTTATGCTTGGGTTTATCCTTTTATTTATAGATTGAAAAAGAATACAACCAATCAAGAAAACTAACTAAAAGCCTAAACTAAATAACTAATATAATACAAACTTAACTAATCATAAATAATTAACTAAATAGAGTTATATCAAACAGTTAACCATTAACATGTAATACACGGGATAAAATGGTATATACCTTAGTAATTAATCCATTAAAAAAATATACATATTCTTGAAAACTATGTTCAAGACAATGCTTATCTAGAAGCAATCCTTATCTACAATGTTCTTTTGTAGTAAGTAAGAGACAATGTTTGCTATGAACTTGTAATAACAAATTCCAATAAATTTAATAATATAACTAATTCTTTAATTAATTATTTAATTTATCAATTCCAAAGTTACTCCACTATAAACTTGGAAGTGTGCTCTTGTTTATTACAATAAGTTTTACTAAAATTGCTACATGCAATTCAATCATTTAGTAATTAATTTATAATTACAGTTAGGTTAAATTATTGTTGTAACCTTCTAATTACTTATTAAAGTTTTATTAATTTACGAGTGAACAAATAATCTATAAACTTTTATAAATTAGAGTTTTCAAACCGTTTAGTTTCAGAATTAACACTAAGAGAACTAATTTTTAATTTTCGTTAAGAAGATTTGGATTCTATATCCATATGACATGTTCCCATCCATTTATAGTAATGAACATTTACTTTATTACCTATAATCTTAATCTTCTTATACTATTATAATTAATTAATAAACTTAGATTTTTTTTTATATTTATATGTATTTTATAGACAAATAATATAAACAATCAATTACATCACTTTTAATCATTTCATAAAAAACTGTACAAATACATGTTTTAGGGCACTCTACCCAACAGTTAGGATCAACTTCTTTGCCGGAGAAGATAAGCAGGAACGTCGATCACGTAAGTAACTAGAGAAGATGATGATGCCTGAAAATGGAACTGGTTCTTGATGTGATTGGTATGTAGAATCAAAGCTCAACTGGAAATTGTAATTGGTTCTTACTTTTCTAGATCGAGAGATCGATAGATAAAAGGAGAAGGCGTTGGTTACCCATTTTGGAAGGTTTGCATGAAAAAATTGTGGTATAATTGCTATAGGTACATAGTTTTTTATTTTTCTTCTTCATTTTCTTTTTTTGAAAGAAATACATGTTTTTTCTAATTATATACTCAGTAGAAATCTCATATATAAATTTAAATTTGTGTCAAATTCCTACATTTCGTGGCAAAAGTTAAAATCCCATATATGCTCAAAACATATTGAAAAATTACCATATTTTTGTAAATATCCCTCTACAAGGTTGTCCATAAAATTTGTAGGCCCAAATTGAGAGTTAAGGCTTGGTTTCCGCGTGGCCCATTTATGTTGGAGAAGTCAATTAAGAACCCCATAAAGAAAGAAAGAAAGACGTGGACGTAGTTGTATATGTTAGTCTCTTTCAAGTGCCAACGCAATTGATAATATATACTCCTCCTCCTCCTACAACTACTAATTAGGCAAATAAACAACTGGAGTTTTCGTACACTATTTTATGTCGGTGGTAGCAGCTGTATTTCACTTGCATCTTAATAAATTACAACTTATTAACAGCTTTACATACTCTCAAATCTTTAACGTCCACGTGTTTGCCGACTACTTCTTCTTCTTCTTCTTCTCACAAACACTTGATTTTTATCATATTTGTATACTTATTTTATTTTTATATATCTACTCAAAATTGGCTCATTAGACTAGGGAGGCAGATAAACATGGTACGTAACATTAACATCAATCACCAATAGGAATAGTAGGAAGGTTATAAAAATGTAAAACAGGTACGTACCCACATACTTCAATTAAGTTACCAATTTGGTAGGTGACAAAATTTGAAAAATAAGGCCTTATATATGTACTCTTTATACGACAGCATTCGAATTCAAACCATTTGAATTTGATTCAACTTAATTGAAAAGAAAAGGCCAATCCTAGTGAGTATGAGTAACCACCCTTTTACTATTTATCACTATTATGGTTGCTAATAACCTAATGGTGATACCTGATAATGGGCCTCCACCTATAAAGAAAAGTGTCGATGTCAGCCTCTATAGTTGCATGGTAATATTATAAGATATTAATGCCACAAAGTTGTTTAAAAAATTGAGGGAAGAAGAAAACTTTGTGAATATATTGATTCTTGGATCTGGGGTGGTCCACTTTTTTTTTGTTTTTTTTTTTATATATCTTATGTTTATTTTCTATGTACGTATGTGGACCATTTCATTGGCCTAAAATTAATCTTTGATGAATGAATTAGAGCCGTCTGATTTGATCAACATAGTAGTGGGTTTTAACTATGAGGACCACTCAAAGGTTATTTTCAACCAAAAAGTGGGTTTTTTTTTTAGGTTGTGAGTGGACCCATTCTGATATAAACTGTTCGAAAAAACCCACAGATGAAATTGATCACTCGAAGCCCTATATAACATCTTTGGTGTGAGGGTTCACCAACTAGTGGTCCCACTGGACTTATCATCATAGCAAATGATGTTGCCCATTAACTATTTGTTGCACTCCACACTCTTGCTTGTTACAAGAATTTAAACATCATTTATTTTTATTTTTATTTTTATTTTTATTTATGCATTAACTTTGAATATCTTCACTTCTGTTTTTATGTATAGATTTTGGAGAATTAATTAACTTGGGACCAAGATTTAATTAGTTTGCTACTAAATGCGTTACTCTATTATAAACAATTAAGCTTTATATTAATGTCTCTCTTAACATATATCGCAGGTGACATTATTAAACGAAAACGACTGTTATTAATTAACCACTAGTATTATTACATCACTATAATGAATATGACATACGTAACTGTATACATTACCATAAATAAGCATTGGTGAAGTAAAACTTAGTCACTATCAAACACATGTATTGTAAATACATACACACAATATCCATAACATATATATATGAATGAGTTTTCATGATTTTTTTTTTCGTATTAATTACAATTGATGATGACTCTCTCTAGAGTAGGAGTCGCAATTCATATCATTGTATTATACTATTATTTTGTCACGGTACGTACTATATAATATAGTATTTAAAAAAAAAATCCAAACACGACACCATTTAAAATTTGAATAACTCGATATGTTTAATAAATATATAATTTACAATATGACATATTTTAATTTTATTTTAACATGTGATATTCGAGTTATGCTTAACCTACTTAAATTTATTTACATTTATCAGTAACTTTAATAATTTTTTTAACATATTTAATTTATTAACACATTTACATAACGTATTTAAAATCCACCTAACAAAATGTTAAATATTATAGTATAATTAAAAATTAACTTAATAAATTAGTAACTTTTATAAACGTATTAAAAAAATTAATTTCTCCTTCAACAGGTTGGCTTGATTTTGACTCATAATTTAATCTTACTTTCTGCGTTTAACCTATTTTAATATGCACCTATTTATGTTAAACACACACTCACTAATTTTTTATGAGTTTCTAGTAGTGTTTATATTGTCATGAGCTATATTGATAGCCTGCTACTATAAAAAATAAACGACTAAGTTGAGTATTAATTAATGAGATATTTTGTAAAATATTTTATTTTTTAAGAATAGCTTATAAAAGGATATATGCTAGTATATTATCTTTAACGTATTATTTTCGATACACTTGACCAATTGATATTTACATGTATAATTTGCAAAGAATTTATTATTGTATATTATTTTGCCAGAATAATATATTAAAGAACTAACTTTACTAATTATTAGACATACCTAATTAGTAAAAAGAAAAAAAGAGTGTAGTAATCAATAATAATAGACACCGATATATAATTTATATAATAAATAATGAGATGAAGGCGTGCCGAATCTTGATTTGTCATTTAGTAGACAAACATGCAAAAAAGGGCATAAGAAAGGCTGCCCATATAGAACATGGTGCCTCTACTTTTTATTTAATTTTTTTGGCTGGGTAAAAATAAAATCACACCTAAACATTGAACATAAGCAAAAACAGAAAAGAAAGAAAAAATATGAATATGAATATTCTTTCTTTTCTTTTCTTTTCTTTTTCTTTTTCTTTCTGAATATAAATTTGTCCAAATGTAATTATGACGTGGGTGGTCACAAAGTCTTTGAGATAGCTAGGGATAATTAGACTTATAATTGTTGACTGGATTTGGACTTTGGGCTAAGCAAGAAGAAGAAGAAGAGATATCTATTGATTGAGAGAGGAGAGGGCCTGGTCTGATCTGATCTGATCTGATCTATCTACTTTTGGAGGTGTGATCATTAGTCAGTGTATGACTTTTACAATTATTGAGCTTTACTATTGAGATTATCCACGTGTGTCACCTTATTTCATTAATGAGTTTTTTCTGTCAGGAATTTAATTATATCACCAATTAATATAATTAACCATATCAAATGCTTCAAATTAATTTCTGCCGTGTTGTATTATATTACCTTGCATGTCCAAATTTGATGACTTAACGCGTAGTCTAAATTTTGGTATCATATACCATTTAAATTCTCACGAAAGGTGAAACTTAAACACATTTTTAAAAAAAAAAAAAAACTAAACACACGACTAATAATATAATATTGGGCTTGATATATAATTGAGTTTATACTTTTTTTTGGTTTTGTGTTTTATTCATTATTTATTTAGATCCTGTATTTTGTAAAATTATTTAAATAAATTTTTAAATTTAATTTTGATAAATAAAAAATTGAATATAATAATACAGTTGTTAGGCAAAATAGTCCAAAAAATTTATTTATCAAAATACATAATCAAAACAAATAATTAAATAAAACACAACTCTAAAAAAAATATATAATCTCTCTATAATTTGACAAAATCATATATAAATTGAAAAATCAATAGTAAACCAATCATTTGTGAATTGAAAATTCGAAACTGTATCAATCCAAATAAAACAAGGAATAATTATTTTTATAAAATAAGTTTAATATTTTTATGGATAGCTGGCAAACCTACCAAATATCAATTAGTGAGTTTTGCCACAGCCACAGCCACCACAAGTGTATCAAATTTAACATTTTTGGGTTAGTAATTTTATACATCTTGACACAATATTTTAAGATTCATCATTTGAAGACAAGGTACCACGTTGTTGCTAGCTATTTTATATATATAAATATCTTTTTTTTTTAAGTTATTTCTTCCATTTATTAATAACAACACATGAGTCGAAAGAATATAAAATGTTAGCAAGTTATATTAAAGTGCTTGTATTTCTCGGTGGATTTATAAAAGTTGTAATACTTTAGTTTTTCCTTTTTTAATATAAAAAAAAATCCCTAAATTAGTTTATTATATCTGTCAGATGGCTGTTGTGCAACTAGCGAGATATGTCTAAGAAATAGTCCAAATAAAATTAAGGCAAACGTACTCATTTGAAAGAAGAAGTGACCCTTAACACAATGTTTGGCATGAATTTATTCTGAGTTGATGGAGATCAGTGGAAAGATAAATAGTATCCATTTTTATTCAATGAGAAAGATGCGAGCAGAGATATGAAGCAGATGGTTTTTCTTTAGGCCAACAAAATTCAATCTTTTATAATTATATTCTAAAAAAGTCAATAAAAAAACAAATTTTTCTTTCAAGAATAATATATCATAACCTTTCTCCTTTCCTTTTTTATCATTCAATCCAGCTCTCATTCAAGTATAATAGAAAACTATTATTTTTATTTGAGTAATTGTAAGCAAAAATAACTAATTAAATTTTTTTAAATTAGTAGTTTAATATTTAAGTTTTTTTTTACGACAAAAACTTTCTCTCACACTTTTTTGTTTTTTAACAATGGTAGGTACTTGGTCGTTAAGTGTTATATTAGTGTTTAAGTGGCAACTTTAGATTGGTCCAATTGTTTTATTATTTATTTTTCATTTAATAAAATATTTAAAATTAAATAAAAAATCTAAAAAAGTCAATAAAAAATTATCTAAAAAAATTAATTTTCATTAATCTAAATTAATTTTTTCTTTTCTTTTCTCTTTTTTTTTTTCTTCTTTTTTCTCGTTCCACGTCACTCGGAACTCCTCTGTGCTCTTGTTCTTGAGAAGAACACATACTGGAGTGAAATAAAAACTACGTACCCCAAAAAAATATATATGTTCACAGCTCATTACATTGATTTTAGAACTCAATGTTTTGATAATGAAATTTATCTCTTTCTTCCTCCTCTTTCTTCTGCAATTGTAGAAACCCAGAAAAAGGCTGTACATTGCACAACATATTAAATGTGGAACCCAGAAAAATGATAAACATTGCACAAAAACAAGCCGAAAAAGAAAACCATAAAAGCTTTGATTTGGTTATGTTCATTGTCTCTCACCATATGCAAAACAAGAACAAGACTGAAATAATCTAAAAATAAATTAATAATCCAAATATCTGATGTGACCTTTGTATGAACATTGAATAGGTTCTCAAAACATGGGTGTGACTATTGAGCCAAAAAAACCAGAACAAATTCTAATCTCAATTCAAAACATAATGTTGGTAAAATTATATTTTATATATAATAAATAGCCAATGTGTGAATGGAAAATTGATGCCTTAAATATGGTCCATTGATAGCTGCTAATAAATACAGATTTGGTCAAGGATGTAATCACTGTAATAATTGTGAATATTATGATTGATATAAGAATTATGGTAAAGATTGTGATTGATCAATATCACTAATTTTGTGGGATTTTTGGCATTAATTCACTTGTGTCCACACTTGGTATTCCACCACATATGAAGCCTATAAAAAGAGACTTCACCTTTCATTCTAAAGACCAACAAATAGAGTCACTCACTAAAAAGCTCTCTTGTCTTCTTCTTCTTTGTTTTTCGTAAGTCTTAAGGTGATAGAGTGAAGGTATTAATCCGAGTTCGTTGGAGTAGTAAAAGTGGTGTATTCCTCTACTCGTTAGTCGTTGTATCCTGGGAAGTGGTTGCTCACATATCCTCTAACATCAATCAGGTAGAGGGGGCAAATCTACTTTAAGGAAAGCGTGTTTTACATGCCTCGGCTTTCTTTTCAATTACCAGTTTTATAATTTATTATTTTGTATTTTTTTTTTCTGTTCTTCAATTAATAATATATTATTATGTTTGTTAATTTTCTCCATACTCTTTATTTAAATTCTAACAATCTTAAAGCAAATTCATTTTAGAGAAGATCAACTGGTTGAAGGACAAATTTCTTTCGTTATAAATAAATTTTGGTGTAATTTTTTTTTTCATTTATATGTATATATACTGTGAACTATTGATCTCGGTTTCATTACAATGTTTTCAACCACTTCATATCATATATATTTATATATAAAGTTTGTATGCATGATTAAGTTTTCTGTGACTTCTAAATATATATATATATATTATGCTTGATTATTTGACATATTCTTTTGTATCAATTTATGTTTGACTTATAGTATTTATATACTTTCTTTCTACATATCTGTTTTTCCTTTAGGATATCTTTTATATTATGCTATAAATATGTGTAATTTATGATACGATGTAATTAGTTTCTTTTTGAAAAAAAATATTGGTCTGTCATCCTTTCTCTGATTTTATAATGATATATATTGATTTGATTCTTACCTTTTACATTATTTACATAGGATCAATATAACTTTTTATTTTGTCATCCTTTCTCTGATTTTATAATGATATATATTAATTTGATTCTTACCTTTTACATTATTTACATAGGATCAATATAACTTTTTATTTTGTCATCCTTTCTCTGATTTTATAATGATATATATTGATTTGATTCTTACTTTTTACATTATTTACATAGGATCAATATAACTTTTTATTTTAATTGTCTTCACATCCTTAAAATCCATATAATTTTATATATGTTATTTTTGTATTTTGATATGCTCTTAATGCCTCATGTTTAATATTTTTTTTTTCATGTCTGATTGTATAAATGCTTTTTCGGATCTCTCTAATTCAATTAGTTTATGCGAATTTTTTTTTAAGTTTTGGTACTGTTTTAGGCAGTGAATACATATTTATAAATTATCATATACTATTGTTTGAAACGTAAAATAACTAAATTTTGTCTAACACCAATCAGATATGGCTGAAAATATGGATGTCATTGCTACTGGAAGCATTGAAGGATCTCCCCGAACTCCAGCTTCAACCACCAAGGACCAATCTAAGGGTCAGGTTGTGCAAGTTTCAGTACCATTGGTACCAACGGTCTCAACGGTTCCTGTGAACCATAATGAGAAACCGGATAAGTTCACTGGGGTGAACTTCAAAACGTGGCAGCAGAAAATGCTTTTCTATCTGACAACATTGAATCTTGCGAGATTCTTAAAAGAGGATCCTCCCTTTATTGGAGAGGATGAGATAGATGTGCAAACTCAGCAAGCAATTGACGCTTGGAAGCACGCTGAATTCCTGTGTAGGAATTATCTTCTGAATGGCTTATCTGACACTCTGTATGGTGTGTACAGTGTGAAGAAAACAGCCAAAGAATTGTGGAACTCTTTGGACCACAAATATAAGGCTGAAGATGCTGGCGCCAAGAAATTCTTGGTTGGTCAATTCTTGAACTTCAAGATGGTAGATTCCAAGAATGTGATAAGCCAAGTGCAAGAGCTTTAATTGATCATCCACGGGATCCATGCTGAAGGAATGGTTTTGAGTGAATCATTCCAAGTAGCTGCAATTATTGAGAAGCTACCCCCTGCATGGAAAGACTTCAAGAACTATTTGAAGCACAAGCGAAAGGAAATGAGTGTTGAAGATCTCATTCTCAGACTTCGCATTGAAGAGGATAACCAAGGTAATGAGAAGCGAACCTTGAATCCTAATGATGCCAAGGCAAACTTGATGGAGCATGATAGAGGCTCAAAGGGGAAGAATCCTAAGCACAAGCAAGGGCCCAAGTTGGGACCGAAAGGTGGAATTGCAAAGAAGCCAAAGTTCCAAGGGAAGTGCTTTAACTGTGGCAAGATGGGACATAAACCATCTGAGTGCAAATTGCACAAGAAGAAAGGCAATGAGACCTATATGGTGGACGTGATATCCCAAGAGGTCGCTGAATTAGACTTATGTGTCGTGGTCTCTGAAGTCAACCTGGTGGATGCGAATCCAAAGGAATGGTGGCTCGACACTGGAGCTACTCGTCATATATGTGCAAACAAGTCAGCATTCTCTGATTTGACTACACTGGAAAATGGAGAGAAGCTCTACATGGGCAACTCGGCAACCTCTGAGATAAAAGGGGAAGGAATTGTGTTCTTGAAGATGACGCCTGGAAAGAATGTCAAGCTGCAAAATGTACTGTATGTGCCTGACATTCGTAGGAATCTGATATCTGGAACTCTGCTGAGTGTACATGGGTTCAAGATGATGATTGAATCTTAGAAAATTGTACTCACTAAAGTGGGTGTTCCTATTGGGAAGGGTTATGTAAAAGAGGGCATGTGGAAGATGAATGTAATGGCTGTTGAGCCAAATGCTGTTATTGATAATGTTATCCAAAAAACTGGCGTGGATGATGTGGCAAGTGATTCTCGGACACGTGGCTGACACTTGGAGGAACTCTACTAGGATATCGACCAGAAGACAAATTATAAGCAGTAGGCAGCCGAAGCTTACCTACGACCAGCTTGGTCGCAGGTTCCGCATGCTTCATGATGTTTCTATAAAGATCTTGGTAAATCCCGAAATTGACTCCCACAATCTCCTGAGTATCCGATTATTTAGGAGAGAATATCTATAACAAATTCATGTAATCCCCCTTGAGCCTATAAATAGAAAAAGATAGCTCAAGGAGGGGACCTTTTGGCTTTTGAGTTATTGGAGACTAGAGTAATTCTATTTAAGATATTGTATTGTTCTTCAGAGGTTGGTGAAACTCATTGAACCCTAGTTCTTTGATCGCTCCCTTTGATTTTATATCAATAACAATCTAAGTGGACGTAGGTTATTACCAGATCCTGGGGCCGAACCACTATAAAATCTTGTGTTCTTATTATTTTCGTCATCACGTTCTTTTCAACGCATTCATTCACGTCAAGCGTATTTTGACTCCATGTCAGTTGCCCAAAATCAAGGTCAACATTCTGGTGCTTTCATTGAGAGGTTGATATATCACCGTTGAGAAAACCAATGGCGAAAACTGCAAGGAAAACTGGACAGGCGGCTGCCGCTGCACCATCAAACCCGCCTCCTCCTCCTCCTTCAAGCGTGGCTGAGGATGAGCCACATTTGGACTTTCAGGAGGAAGAAATGGATGACGCGACGCTGAAGAGTACTCTGGGGGCGTTGCATGAAGAGCTGGCCAATCTGAGGGCCAGTCAGGAAAGTGCTGCCGAAATCATGGCGCGGCAGCAGCAAGAGATTGAACGGCAGCGCGCGGAATTAAGTGAGAGGCAGGCGGAGATGGACCGTGGCCAAAGCGAAGCCATGGCAGCCCTCGAGGCAGCCTTGCAATTGGCTAGGAATCAGGCTGCACCTGCCTCGCAGCCTGATCTACCCGCGAATGGGCCACCCCACAGGGGTCCCAATCCTAGTCCGCCTATCCAACCCTCGAGCCCACAAAGGCCTGAGCAGCCACCAGCGCCTCAGGACGATGTCCCGCTAGGGGCCCCTGAGGCACAGCCTCCATCCCAAGTTGGTCGCGGCAATCCCCCGCATCAGAGGCAGAATAGGACCGAGCACCAGCCTCGTAGTCCTAGACGCCATAGGGGCGACGAGTCGAACCTTCCGAATAGAGGTCAATATCCTCCTGGTAACAGGAGGAACTCGGAGTTAGGCTCTGCGGTCCGAGGTCCCCCATGGCATGATAATGCACGGGGACCTAACGACCAACGCAGGCCACCCTCTAACGCTCGGGACGTTTCAGCCCGGGAAGGAAATCGAGGGAACAGTCGATCCCACCATAGCCAATCAAGATTCAGAGATGGCCATGGTTATAATGAGGCCGACTCAGGAAAAGGGAATGCCGGTCGGAGGAATGAAGAAAGAGGTGGAGGCAGGAGCCAGATACCTCAAGATGACCAACCCAACAGGCGGGACGCTGGGGGGCAGCCCAGGCAAAATAACGTCTTCAATCGGCTCGGAGATAGCGAGCAGCGGAGAAGAGACGAGGATTGGAGAGATGTGCTCAATGATCGCCGTGAGCGACATGGCGAGAACATCCCCCAGCAACAGAGGCCACAACGATTCTTGTCGCCGTACAGGCCCAGATAGATGCCCTCAACCAGGCGGTGCAACAGCTGATCGGGGGAAAAACATATTACATCGATCACGACAGGAGGAAAGGTACTCCTTTCGTCCAGAGGATAGCTATGGCAGAAACTCCTAGCAAGTTTAAAATGCCTACGCTTCCGAACTTTGATGGATACAGTGACCCGGTATCTCACGTCAATAAGTTTGAGATACAAATGGACATTCAGAAAGTGTCTGAAGATGCTCGGTGCAGGATCTTCCCTGCAACACTTTCTGATGCCGCGCAGGAATGGTTTTTTAAGTTCCCTCCTGCAAGCATAGTTTCCTGGGAGATGTTCGTAAAGGAATTTTACGGACAATTTTATGCAGGGCGTGTGCATCCGATTGAGGCAAACTAGCTGGTTGAAATACGCCAGCAGGATGGAGAATCGCTTAAGGACTACATCCAGCGCTTTATGCGAGCAGCCGCTGGAGCAAAAACGGTGGGGGACGAAGGTAAAATGATGGCCATAACCGCAGGGGTTAGGCGTCGCACCCCTCTCTGGAAGAGCCTCCGAAAATATGGAGTCAGAACTACCCAGGAATTCTTGGACCAGGATGATCGTTACATCGAGCTCGAAGATGCCATTGCCGACGATGTAAAGCCTCCAGGCAAGGATAAGAAGGCTACCGAGCCCGCCAAAGCCGCCAATGGGTCTAAACCTAACGGCAACAGCAAGGGCAACGGGAACGGTAACGGCAATGGCAAGAATGGTGGAAAACGGCCACACAATGAGCCTTCCACCTCTGACAATAAACGAGCCAAGGGTAATTGTTATGAACCTCGGTTCACTAACTATACTGCCCTTGTTGAGCCTCGGGTAGAGGTTTATCAGACCACAAGTTCCAGCGTGCCTTATAAGAAGTCTGCCCCCATTCGAAAGGATATTTCGAAAAGAGACACTTCCGAGTTCTGTCGTTATCATAACGACTACGGACATGATACCAACAAATGCAACCAGCTGAAGGATGAAATCGAGTTCCTTATTAGACAAGGACACTTGAGGAGATACGTACGGGCCTAGGGAAATTCCCAGCGAGAAGCTCCGGGTGGCAACGAGCAGGCGCCCACGCGTCAACGCTCGCCACCTTTGCAGCCTGCCCCCATGACTGGCACATTGTTAACCATCTGTGGAGGCCCGCACCTCGCGGGAAACAGCGGAAAGGCCAGGGAACGATACGCTCGTAATCTGCGCCACGACCAGGACATCGAGATGATGACTGTGGAGGACCGCGCACCAAAAAGGCTCGATCAGAAGAGGGCGAGATAACCTTCTCTGATAGCGATGCCCAACATGTCTGGTTCCCACATTCCGATCCGCTGGTCGTGGATATCCAAATGGCCAACATGATGGTGAAGAGAGTGCTGGTCGATACAGGAAGTTCGGTGAATATCCTGTATAAGTCTTCACTAGAACGCATGAAGTTGTCCGTTAAGGACCTGGAGCCCTGCAACCAGACAATATACGACTTCTCTGGCGAGGGACTCACCCCCGCAGGATCAATCAGACTACCAGTGACGACAGGTACAGCGCCTGCTACCAGGACATTACTCGCTACTTTTATAGTAGTTGATTTTCCTTCAGCGTACAATGCCGTCATCGGGAGGCCTATTCTGGTTGATCTACGGGCCGTCACCTCTATGTGGCACTTGGCCATGAAATTCCCGACAGACACAGGAGTAGGACGCGTATTGGGAAACCAGAGGGAGACCAGAGAGTGCTACAACGCCTCAGTCGCGAAGGCGAAAAAGGGAACATCAAAGAGCACTACCTCAGATAAGTTGCAGATGGCGATCGATACGCAAACCCAATCCGGTGATGAGGTCACCAAATAGGGTGTTTCCCAAAGTGAGGATAAAGATTTAGATCCTCGCTTTGGGGATTTTGAAGAAAATGTTGGACCCGTCGAGGACCTGGAAGAGGTCCAACTCAACGAAAAAGACCCGACCAGAGTCGTAAAGGTCGGGAAAAACCTGGAACAAACCACGAAGCAGGCACTGGTGGAATTTTTGCGGAAGAACCAGGAAGTCTTTGCCTGGTCGCACAAAGACATGGTTGGGTTAGACCCTGCAGTTATCAGCCATGTCCTAAACATAGACAAGACTTTTCCACCCGTGCAACAAAAAAGAAGGCTGCTCGATAAGGATCGATCGAGAGCCTTAAAAGAAGAAGTTGAAAGGTTAAAGGAGAATGGGTTCATCAGGGTGGTGTTTTATCCATCGTGGGTCTCCAATCCAGTGCTAGTTCCCAAGCCTAATGGCAAATGGCGAACTTGTGTGGATTTTACAGACCTCAATAAAGCCTGCCCAAAGGACTGCTTCCCACTCCCCAGAATTGACCAGTTGGTCGATGCTACTGCAGGACACGAGATCCTCTCCTTCATGGATGCATATTCAGGCTACAACCAGATTAGCATGCATCCCCTTGACGAGGATCACACCAGATTTCGGACCGATACAGGCTTATACTGTTATAAGGTAATGCCCTTCGGACTGAAAAACGCAGGTGCAACTTACCAGCGGTTATTTAACCACATGTTTAAAGAATTGATCGGAGTAAACATGGAGGTATACGTGGATGACATGCTGGTAAAGTCTAAAAAGGCAGAAGGACATGTGAAGGATTTACAAGAATGTTTTGATGTATTGAACAAGTACCAGATGAAGCTAAATCCTCTTAAATGTTCCTTCGGAGTTGGATCAGGGAAGTTTTTAGGGTTCATTGTAAATTCAAGAGGAATCGAGGCCAACCCCGATAAGATAAAAGCCCTGATCGACATGAAATCGCCAGAAAAGATCAAAGATGTACAAAGTTTAACCGGGAGGATTGCAGCCCTAAGTAGATTTAATTCAAAATCAACAGACAAATGCGTCCCTTTTTTTCAATCTACTTAGGGGAAATAAGAAGTTCAAATGGACAGGGGACTGCGAGCAAGCTTTTCAGGCCTTGAAAGCACATATGGCACAGCCTCCCGTTTTATCCAAGCCGATTGAAGGAGAAACTTTGTTTATTTACCTGGCGATCACGGAAGTTGCTGCGAGTGCGGTACTAGTGCGAGAGGAGGAATGTGTACAGAAAGCGGTGTACTATGTAAGCAAGAGGCTGATCGGAGCAAAATTAAGGTATCCTCCCATCGAAAGGTTAGCATATTGTTTAGTCCTGGCCTCAAGGAAGCTACGTCCTTACTTTAAAGCCCACCCCATCACAGTATTAACTGACCAGCCCCTTCGGCAAGTCCTCCAAAAACCAGAGGCGGCTGGGCGCTTATTAAAATGGGCAGTTGAACTAGGGCAGTTCGATATCACATATTCACCGCGAGCAGCAGTAAAGGGACAAGTGTTGGCTGATCTCATTGCAGAGTTCACCGAACTCCCAGACAGCGAGCAGTGCGTACAGCCTAGCGTGCCTGAGCCCCAAGATGAAGTTCCTTCGTGGAAGTTATTCACGGATGGGTTGTCCAACGAATCCCACGCAGGAGAGGGAGTGATATTGATAATGCTAGAAGGGCATCAATTTCACTGCGCCATTAGGTTCGACTTCACTGCATCAAATAATGAAGCCGAATATGAAGCACTCTGTAACGCCCTACTTCCTTAGAGCCGTTACCAAGTGAGTTTTAAGACAAAACAGTGTGCAATGAACTCGCTAACCGAGGTTTTGAAACCAAAGTGTGACTAATAAAAAGTTAAGGCTGTAATCTTTGAAAATGCGTCGTTTCATTAAAAACTTCCAGTATTAGACATTTGAGATCCCAAAATAAGGTTTGAAAACTATTTACATCTTGAAATAAGTTTACAGTTGATCAGTTATTAAAATCATAGATTATTACAGCCATTTTCGAATAAACCCCCAACCAAAGCAGTCGGACAGGCCAAACATGTACGCGTCGCTTCACGCTCTCCGTACTCATGGTTGGTTGACTCAGTCTTTGCCCTTACCTGCAACACGGAGCACCCGTGAGCTGAAGCCCAGCAAGAAAACTCAAGCAGAACATAACATATGCAAATATACAGTTAATCATATCAGATAGTCCACAGATAAACAAGTCAACCATTAGACTAAGCAAACACGGCCATGCCGCCCCAGAAGCCTTACCGAAGCCTGGGGTCTCGGTCCTCACCGTAAGGATATCACATGTATCCACCGAGCCCTGCCCTGACTATAAGCATCCCATGTGCTAAGTGTTACTTCCGGCTCCGCTGCCGTACCCGGCCTACGCCGCACTCAGCCCTTGTCGTTCATTTCATTATAATCATATATAGCATAAATCAAGCAACATTCAAACAAATGCCAATTTATTTTATCTGCACCCTAACATGTAATGAAATATAGGGCCATGCCCGGCAATCATCTCATCATGCAACATGCAATATAGGGCCGTGCCCCACAATCACACTATGGGCCCATGCCCTATCCTACGGGTGTTATAGTTTTCTTACCTTTCCCTTCAATAGCTTAGATCACCTAACTCCTTGAGCACGATCCCACTCGAGCCTTAGCGCACACCTAGGCACAAACATAGGTCAAAGTCAACACCGAACCCCAAGTCCGAATACCTAGCCTCGGGACCAATCCCGAGCCCCCCGGGAAGTCCTAAATCCCCAACACAAAGTGGCGGAATCGAGCCCCGAACCCTAGGTCAAAATCCCTCATCAAAAACCCAAAAATCCACCTCTATGAACAGTGCAGTGCTACAGCGCTCTAAAGAGGGCACTGTAGCGCTACAAGCAGAACTCACCTCCCCAGAACAGGGGCTAGCGCTACAGCGCCCACTGACTAGCGCTGTAGCGCTAGTTGCAGCCCAGAAAACCCAAAATCGCATTTCTGCGATTTCTTTCAACCAATCTCAAACCAAACATCCCCAAATCTTTACCAAACTCAAAATCAAGCTTATGAACACTCTCCATTCATCCCAAGCATCCCAAATCCTCAAATCCCAAGAACATTTATCCCAAATCTCAAAATCTACCATGATCAACCCTAAACTCAAAAATTCAGTCAACAACAAAGTTAAAGGCTCAGAATTCTTACCATTGATGCAAATTTCGACCTTGATTCAACCCTAGACCTCCTTAGCTTGTTCATCATCAAAGCTTGCTCAGAAATTCCCTAAAATTTCCATCAACTCAGCTCAAAACACAGCTCAAACCATCAAAACCCTTAAAACCGAAATCTCTAAAACTTACCTCGAAAGTTGATGTGTTCTTGCCAAATCTTCAAGTCTAACCCAAGATCCTTGATGCTCAGCCTACCATTGCTCTCCACTAAGCTTTGCTCCAAGAAAATGGAGAGGAATGGTGCAAAAAATGCACAAACCGCCCCATTAGGAAAACCCTCTGTTTTTCTCTCTTTTCTTTCTTTCCTTTTTCTTTCCTTTCTATCTTTCTCTCCACAGCCAACACTTCTCTATAAATCCCACTAAGTGTAAAGCCTTATTTAATCTATCTCCAAAAAGGCCAAATGACCAAAATGCCCTCCCCATAAATTCTAAACCCTTTTATCCAAGTAGGGCCATTTTAGTCATTTTACCCCAATTCTCGCTAATCCTCAAGTGTCTCTAATATTTTCCCGTTGCTTTCCAACACTTGATAAATCACCAAATAATATTCCTCGATATCAAAATAAACACCAATAAACTCAACAGATCCAATTTATACCCCAGGCTCGCCCCGAGCCGGGTACAAATTCCCGCCATGACTTACCGCTAGCCTGCTCACTGGGATCGCCTCGAGTCATAAATCACAGATACGCCCACATACCACTGTGGTCTCAACAATCATCACATATCAATACAGTTATGCCCTACTAACACGATCCGGGCCTACATGCATACTAATATACATAGTCATGCATCTCAGATAAACAAATAGTCATATAACATGCTTTAAATCATAACCATGCATTTAACTCATGAAATCACACATAAATCCCATCATGCCCTCCTGGCATGCTAATCAAGGCCCTCAAGCCTTATTAGCGGATTTGGGTCGTTACACACTCCTCGCTGGATTGAGAATGGCGAAAGACATGAGCATAAAGACGCTTGATATTTACAGTGATTCACAGCTGGTAGTGAATCAAGTTATAGGGGAATATCAAGCACGAGGCTTCAAAATGGTGGCCTATTTGAACAAAACTAAAAAATTGCTAGCCCAGTTCACGAAGTATACTCTCCAGCAAATACCGCGGGATCAGAATTCGAACGCAGACGCCTTAGCTAAACTCACAAGCGCGAAAGATGCTGACACTTTGAACATTGTGCCAGTAGAAAGATTGAGTGAGCCAAGCATACAAGCAATTGAAGCCAGTATGGAAGTCCGAATGGAGAATACATGGATGGCGCCTTACTTGGAGTATCTGAAAAATGGTGTGCTACCAACAAATAGAAACAAAGCCAGAACTCTACAAAGGCAGGCTGCTAGGTACATACTGGTCGATGGTGTTATGTACATGAGAGGATATTCCATGCCACTGCTCAGATGCATTACACCAGAAAAGGCTAAGGAACTAATGAAGGAAGTACATGAAGGCTTCTGCGGAGATCACGCTGGGGGGCAGAGTTTGGCAAAAAAGATTCTAAGGCAAGGCTACTTCTGGCCGACTATGAACGAAGATTCAATGGAGTTTGTACGAAAATGCGATAAATGTCAAAGGTTCTCCAAAATTCCACGAGCAGCTCCAAACGAGTTGAAATAGATGCAGAGTCCGTGGCCTTTTGCAGTATGGGGGATAGATTTGATTGGATCCCTGCCCACGGGAAAAGGGGGAGTGAAGTACGCAGTTGTGGCAATCGACTACTTCACCAAATGGGCCGAAGCTGAACCACTCGCTACCATAACGACCAAGAAAGTTCTTGAATTTGTCATCAAGAACATTGTTTGTCGGTATGGTTTGCCCCGAAAGATTGTTTCAGACAACAGAACCCAATTTGACAGCGACTTATTCACCAACTTTGCGAAAGGCACGGGATTATCAAAAGCTTTTCTTTAGTTGCGCATCCACAAGCAAACAGGCAAGTAGAGGCCGTGAATAAAACTCTTAAGGACACCCTGAAGAAGAGGCTTGAAGACGCTAAAGGAGCATGGCCAGAGCAGCTGCCTGAAGTCCTCTGGTCGTATAGAACTTCTCACCGAACAGCAACAGGGCATACCCCATTTTCCTTAGCCTACGAATATGAGGCCATGTTACCTGTCGAGTTAGATCCCCCCTCACATCGACGCATAACATACGACCAGGACCAGAACAGCCAACTGATGATGGAGTCCCCAGACTCAATTGACGAAATACGGGAGAAAGCCCAACTCCAAGTTGCTGCGTACCAGCAAAAGGTCGCCCGGTACTTTAACTCGAAAGTAAAAGAAAGGAAATTCAACATCGGTGACTTGGTGCTACGAAGAGTTTTCTTGAATACCCGCGACCCCACTGCTGGAGTACTCGGACCTAATTGGGAAGGACCTTACCAGATTGAAGAAGTCCTTCACCCGGGCACCTACAAACTTGCACGCCTAAACAGAGATCTCGTTCCACGTTATTGGAATGGAGAACACCTGCGCAAGTATTATCAGTGAACAGTCCTTTTTAGAGGACTGACTTGTATTAAAATTTACCTTTTACAAGTTTTGAAAAAGGGTTAGCCACGTTATATGGCTAATCGCTTATAAATGTAAGATCCTTTTTTAGGATCACTCGTAAAGACATGTTTAGTCCATTTTTAATACGAGATTATAAGGGACTGTGCGCAGCCAGTCATTCTTGCAAACCTTTGTAAATTTATCTTTACAAGTATTTGTTCATTACGTGTGTTGTTTTGCTGTAGTATAGGTATTACGTTTCCTACCGAGCAGAAATGTTCGAACAGGTCGTGGTCAAGACAAGTGACCCAGGACCTAAAGCACCTCGATCACTTGGGGGGCATATAAGGTACATCGATAGCAAAGCATATCAAAAGGTATGTAAACACATGAACAAAATAAGTGAAAGCATGCTAAGGTACTTAGAGTATTTTTCAAATTTATATTTTGTTAAATCAAACCAAAGTACTATGCTAAGTTCGGTCATACGGACAGATGTTATGGTAAATGAAAATATTATAACATTATAATGCAGTCTTTTACACCGCTAGCATCACTGCTTGGATGTAACTGTTCAAATAAAAGGAAAGTTTGCTGCCCATGCAGCAAATTCAAAAAAGATATATAGTCTTTACATCACGACCCGTAGGTCGTGTAATTAAAGAAAGAAAAAATAAAAAGTTCAAGAAGCATTAGGAACAGGAGGGTCTTTATCAACATTCTGATTGGTCGTATCCTCAATGACTCCTCCTTCCTCTGTGCCAGCGATGCTTGGGGAGGCAGGGAACCTTGCTCTTTCCTCTTCTTCAGCCAATCGAGCAGTGCATCGGGCCAGCTCAGCATTCCTGACATCTTTTGAAAGGTAGTCAAAGTTGGCGCCCTGGTTGTGTTTCCAGAAGTCATAAAAACACCGAAGCGTCGCATGCTTGTACATTTCCAGATCTTTGGCATTGGTAAGCTTCAACTGCTCTATTTTGCTCTCAAGAACAGCTATGGCCTTGTCCTTGGCAAGAAGCTCCTCTTTGAGTCTCTTGCATTCGCGATATTGGACTCGGCTGGAATCCTGGTACTCCTCCCTCTGCTTCCTCAAGGCTTCCTTGGAAGCTTCAGCCTCCGCCAGCTTTGCCACCGCAGCATCCTTCTGCTGAGTGACCACCTCCAACTCCCCAGCATGCCTGGCTTCTGCAGCCTGAAGCTCCTCAGCAGCTTTCGCCGGATACCTCTCGATGGCCTTTGCCCGAGCCTGGTCGATGGTAACTTGGGCACGGGTACGAGCAGCAGTTGCAGTCAGCAAGGCCTGTGGATAAAAGATAAAGTTAGAGTCTATTGCCAAGAATAAAAGACGAAGGCCAAAGAGATAAGAAATGCTTACGCTGGCCATTTCGTTTAGGGCCCTGTTCAGAATTTGGTCGACCCCCATATTCTTTGCCTCAGCCATCGCATCCTTACAGCGGTCATACCTCACGATGTGTGCAAGGCGGTCCTTGGCTGCTCGCAAGGCGCAGTTCGAAAGTTTGGCTCCAAGAGCTTCGTTAGGCTGGGGTTGTTCTTTCGCGGCTGTAGGTGGAGGATTCGTCGCAGCAGGCGGGGTTTCCTTCTCAACAGGAACCGAAGGCTGGGCAGAAGTTTGCCCAGTTGGCACGTCCTTGGAAGGATCTTCTGTTCGACCCTTCTTGGCAGGAGGTCCTTGGCTCGATTCGCCGTTATGCCTCCTGGACGTCTTTCGCCGAACCAGAGGGACCTCTACCTCCTCCTCAGTTTGATATAAATCGAAGACGTTGGGAGTGGCCATATCTGCGTACAAATAAACATATGCAAATGATAAGATCAAAGCGGATAAAAACTCTTGATAAAATAGGAAAGATGTCACAAAGTTTAATACCCGAGCTACAACTATTGGTCGCTATACTATTGACTCTATTAGTCACACACTCACTATCTGGCACGAAGAAGTCTGGCCCTAGATTTGGAGTATACGTAAAGTTTCCCTCCCCGTCAAACAAGTGACAGTGAATTGGCAAGCTACTTAAAAGCAAAATAAATGTACCGTTTTCATCGGAGGATTCACCCAAGTCCACAACAGATTCTGTTGCCTTTTGTTTCCCCTTGCCTTGGGGTGAAGAAGGCCTTTCTGCGGAAGGATTGCCCGTGGGTTCCCTAATTGTAACCCCCGTCATCCTCCTTCGTGGAGGGGACGCAGGGGGTTGCTGCTCGGGATCCCCCTCGGCAGTGGCATCTGCTACCACAGGTCCTCTTGTTTCATGGCGAGGAGCCAGGAGGCCGGACCGGATAGCCTCAGATTTTCATCAGTGACCAAGGACTTGACACTTTTTTTTGCGTCTGTCATCCTGGCCAGTGCGGTGGACCTCAACACCATGTCTGGTGTTGGGGTCGGACGTAACCATGGTCCTGAAAGACAAAGTGTACTTTAAGAAAAATGAAGGAAACTTCGCTGATGAAAAGTATCGACCAGTAGAAACAGCACTTACCTCCTCGAGCGAAGGCCATATTGTTAGTGGTCATGTCCGTCGTAAGGAAGTACTCCTTGCTGTACTGCCCCACGTTGGATATATGTGTGGTGTCACTCAGGAATGTCCGGCTCGTCTCCTGGTGACAAAGATGGAAGAAGCCCGTCTCATACTGTTGGGGGTTAGACTTGAGGTCGAAGAGATAATTGACCTCATGGGGGGTAGGTTCTGGCCATTTTCTAAGTTTGTACAGGATATAGAGTGCGGCTAGCATTCTATATCCATTCGGAGTAATTTGGAAGGGGGCGACACCAAAATAGTTGGCCACCCCCTGATAAAAAGGATGTAGAGGGAGGATAGCCCCCGCCTCTATATGATACCTAGACCAAGCACTGTAAACACCTCCGAGAAGGTTATCCCTTTGGTCTGCGGCTGGAATTTTGAGATTAACCCCTGTAAGAGGATACTTCCTGTGGTAGTTGGCAAGCATCCGAGGAGTCACTTGGCTGGTTGGGGAGAGATACCACTCGACATCAGGAAGGTTTTGATGACGAGGGCGGGCTCTGACTTGGATATTAGGGTCAGGGGCGGCATTTTCTCGACCACTGGTCGAAGGAACCCTAGCCTGTGAATCAGGCTGGGCAGGAGAGTTTGGGCTATTTTCGGAGTCAGGTCTTTTCTTGCCTAAAGACTTAGAACGGGCCATTTGAGGGGGTGATGGACGAGATCTAGGAGAAGATCGTGAAAAAGGGATCTCGTGAACTCTATCGGTCGGTTGTTCTTCGCCTTCGAGCAGCTGGGCAAGAAGATCGTCGTCGATGGGCCGTTCACCTCCCCACAAATCTGGCATTAAAATCCGCAAACAGAAGAATGGGGAGGTGAGGATAGAGAATTTTTGAGATTTTTTAGAATAACGCTGGTCGAGTATAAAAGTTAGGCTTTTATACAGCAGCATTCTAACAAAAAGCTAAAATTTTCCACGCGAACAGTTTGAGAAACAGATCAAAGGGTGAAAGCAAAAAAAATTTCATAAAAGCTTTTTCAACTCCCCTTAGGGCGGGAAAAACCTATTTTTTCGGCTGGCCTAAAAATCAAACTTTTACTTCGGTTTTACGTCCTAAAAAGTATGATCTCAACTATCAAACTAACTCATAACTTTTTTCACCCACAAGACATTCTACTGACAAGCATCTCAACCCAGAAGTAGATAAACTCAACAATCAACATACAGAAACATGCATTACAAAAATATAAAACATAAAGGTTCCAAGCCTTACTAGGAATAAGGTCTTGGAGGTTAGTAAGGGTTTTCGGAGATTAGGGAACTCTCGGGCTGAGTCTTGAGAACGCAGAAGGACGGTCTCCAGAAGAAAATGGAAGCTCTGGTTTTAGGGTTTCTTGAAAGAGTAATGGCATGCATAAAAAGAAAAAGAGAACTTCGGAGATGTTATATATAAATTTTGTTTGTGGCATTAAAAGGGATTAATCATCAGCTTCTCCTTTTTTCGAAGTATGGGGAAACGAGATAGCCGTCGAATTATTACTGGGGAAGCGAAAAGTCATGATTAGACAAGAGTAGGTTGCTCTTTCCAAGAACACACGAAGGGTTCTGACACGTATGGCGGGGTCGCCGAAGGGTCGTTTCCTCAAAAGTTTATTTATTGCTCGTAATAAATAAACTTGGGGGGCAAATGTTATCCAAAAAACTGGCGTAGATGACGTGGCAAGTGATTCTTGGATACGTGGCTGACACTTGGAGGAACTCTGCTAGGATATCGACCAGAAGACAAATTATAAGCAGTAGGCAGGCGAAGCTTACCTGCGACCAGCTTGGTCGCAGGTTCCGCATGCTTCATGATGTTTCTATAAAGATCTTGGTAAATCCCGAAATTGACTCCCACAATCTCCTGAGTATCCGATTATTTAGGAGAGAATATCTGTAACAAATTCATGTAATCCCCCTTCAGCCTATAAATAGAAAAAGATAGCTCAAGGAGGGGACCTTTTGGCTTTTGAGTTATTGGAGACTAGAGTAATTCTATTTGAGATATTGTATTATTCTTCAGAGGTTGGTGAAACTCATTGAACCCTAGTTCTTTGATCACTCCCTTTGATTTTATATCAATAACAATCTAAGTGGACGTAGGTTATTACCAGATCCTGGGGCCGAACCACTATAAAATCTTGTGTTCTTATTATTTTCGTCATCACGTTCTTTTCAACGCATTTATTCACGTCAAGCGTATTTTGACTCCGTGTCAGTTGCCCAAAATCAGGGTCAACAGATAATAATAAAGCTAGTACTTCTTCTGTTTACCTTCTTGAGTCTTCAAATTTATGGCATGGTAGACTAGGTCATGTTAATTATAATTCTTTGCGTAGATTAATTAACTTGAATCACATACCCACGTTCAATATTGATTCAAAACATAAGTGCAAAACTTGTGTAGAAGCGAAATTAACCAGGTCATCGTTCAAAACAGTTGAAAGAGACACTGAACCCCTTGATTTAATTCACAATGATATTTGTGATTTAAAATTTGTTCAAACAAGAGGTGGTAACAAATACTTTATTACTTTTTATTGATGATAGTACAAAGTATTGTTATGTGTACTTGCTAAAAAGCAAAGATGAGGCTATAGAGAAATTTACTCTCTATAAGCAAGAGGTTGAAAATCAACTTAATAAGAAAATTAAGATGATAAGAAGTGATCGTGGTGGTGAATATGTAGAACCATTTAGTGAACTTTGTGCACAAAATGGAATCATTCACGAGGTAACACCACCTTATTCTCCTGAATCCAATGGAGTGGCAGAACGGAAATATCGCACTTTAAAAGAGATGATGAATGCCGTGTTATTAAGTTCTGGATTACCGCAGAACATGTGGGGTGAAGCTATTTTGTCAGCTAATTATCTTTTAAATAAGATTCCCCGAAAGAAAGATCAAAAGACACCATATGAATTATGGAAAGATAGACAACCTTCATACAAATACTTAAAAGTATGGGGATGTTTGGCTAAGGTGATTGCACCATTGCCAAAAAGAATGAAAATAGGTCCAAAAACAGTAGATTATATTTTCATTGGTTATGCACAAAATAGCAATGCATATCGATTTCTTGTACATGAGTCTAAAAACCCGGACATTCAAAACATAATGTTGGAAAAATTATATTTTATATATAATAAATAGCCAATTTAAGCTAATGTGTGAATGGAAAATTGATGCCTTAAATGTGGTCCATTGATAGCTGCTAATAAATGCAGATTTGGTCAAGGATGTAATCACCGTAATAATGGTGAATATTCTGATTGATATCAGAAATTATGGTAAAGATTGTGATTGATCAATGGATTTTTGGCATTAATTCCCTTGTGTCCACACTTGGTATTCCACCCCATATGAAGCTTATAAAAGGAGGCTTCACCTTTCATTCTAAAGACCAACAAATAGAGTCACTCACTAAAAAGCTCTCCTGTCTTCTTCTTCTTTGTTTTTCGTAAGTCTTAAGGTGATAGAGTAAATGTATTAATCCGAGTTCGCTGGAGTAGTGAAAGTGGTGTATTCCTTTACTCGTTAGTCGTTGTATCCTGGGAAGTGGTTGCTCACGTATCCTCTAACACCAATCAGGTAGAGGGGGCAAATCTGTTTTAAGGAAAGCGTGTTTTACGTGCCTCGGCTTTCTTTTCAATTACCAGTTTTATAATTTATTATTTTGTATTTATTTATTTTTATTAATAATATATTGTTATGCTTGTTAATTTTCTCCATACTCTTTATTTAAATTCTAACAAATATAACTATAAAAAAACTCAGTTCACATCAGATCTGCCCAGCCTAGGTCCGCCCATACGACGATCATCTTCTCTCCAGCTCCGTCTGTCCCTAGTCGTCCGCAAGCTCGTATTCCCCAAGCCCAGACACCTCATCTCTGGTCCGTGCCTTCAGCCTAGATGCACCTCTGCTGATCAGAACTCGCCAGACGCATGTGTAAGAAGAAGAAGAAAGTGCCCAGGAAGGAGATGAAGAAGAAAGTGTCCATGAAGGAGAAGAAGAATGAGTGGGGAGGAGTAACGGTTGTGTTAAGAATTACGATTTGTTTTTTTTAGAAAGTTTAAAATTAGGGTTTAGTTTTATTTAATTTAAAATGTAATTGTTTTAGTAATTAATGAAAATTAGATTAATAAAATGAATTTTAAATAATTTATTAATGATTTTATGAGATTTTAAATGATTTTTATTTAATTTGAAATACTTTAATACATTTTTAAATGAAAAATAAAAAATAAACACATGGGTCAATCTAAAGTTGTCACGTAAGCACAAATTTGGTACTTAACAACCAGGTACATACGACTGTCAAGAAAGTGTGGTGGAATATATTTATATCGTAAAAAAAAGATTTAGATATTAAAATGCTAATTAAAAAAAACTTAGGTATTTTCGCCATCAAATAATTTTTTTATTTTAATTGGAAAGATGGGTAAATAGATATAAAATTGGACGAGGAAAACGAAAAGTAAATTTTAAAAAATAAGTAAATAAGCTCATCATTTTAAATTGTTAAAATGTTGACTTTCATTTTTAATTGTGTGATTATATTTGCACCTTAAAATTTGATTAAAATACCTTATTTTTATTAAAAATTAATCTGTAATATATAATTTTGGAGGATTCTCCGGTGCAGCCCAAAAAAGGGCACAACGGTGCACCCCCTTGGTGTTTTTGGCTCGAGAAGTATTTTCGACGATTTTTTTATGATTGTGTATACTATAGTTATTTAGAACATCCTGCAAATTTTCAGAAAATTCTGAATAATTTACAGTGCCGAAAATAAGGTTCAAACATGTTATCTTTCACCCACATAAAAAAGCAGTCACGTGTGCAACAAACTATTTAAACTTTGTTTTCTACATTGTCAATTATTCAGAATTTCTCTAAAATTTGTAGGAAGCTATAAATAACTACAATATACACAGTCGTAAAAAAAATTGTGCCGAAAATATTTCCCGAGCCAAAAACTAGAGGGGGGTGCACTGGAGAACTACTCTCTGATTTTATCAACTTATGCACACATTTTTCTTTTCTTTTCTTTTTCATATTCTAGAAAATACATATAAATAATATATATTTTAAATATTTAAATAAAATAAAATTTAAACAAAAAAATATAAAAATTTGTCAAAGTAAAATTTTTTTCTAAAAATTTTTAAATTATTTAAAAAAATATATGAAAAATATATAAAATAAAATTATTGAAATTAACAAAAAAAAATTAAAAATGTCAAAAAAAATATTAAGAAAAAGTGTTAAAAATAATTTTAAAATTTAAATTTTTTTAATAAATAGGGTGTCTATCTGTATTTTTAGAGTGTAAATATAATATTGATTTCTAATTTATACACTTATACCCTCTTCAAAAAATGAATAAACATATATTTTTTTCAATTCTTTATTTTTACCAAACAATTTGAATTTCTCTCTCTCTCTCTCTCAAATTACTTGAAAGTTTTGAGAAGCACATGGAAAAACAATTAATAAAATTAATAAATACATTTTGGTTCTTCCCCCCCAAAAAAAGTCTTTACCAAATCTAACAAAAATATTCTAGCAGCACCAATAGAGGTTAAAATTTTGGTAGGAAGTTGGTAAATAATTACGGGCAAGATGTTCGTCAATGAAATTCTCTTAGGCAAACATATTATACAGCTAGGGTTTCAGTACTTACTATTGGGTGAGGCTCGAGTTGCTGTATATATGAAATGAAATGTAGTAGTGTGTAGCCTTCTACAGGCCTCCTAAATAATGCAGAAAAGGAATCATATATAAGAGGTTGTTAGCCGGTTTTGGACTATTTTTCAAAATTGTGTTACATTAGATTGCATTTTTATTATTATTATTACTGCACACAACACAATACAACGTCAATAAATTAATACATTGTATTATAACTCATAATTAATAAAGCTAGCTACCTATCATTTTTGACACAAAAAGTGTCCGCGTGTTTTTAGAATATAGATAAATATATATATATATTATAATAAGTACGTAGATAACATATTCCTAATTTTAACGATTTTTTATTTTTTTACTATTTACTTTAACAAAATATTTTTATATTCAACAACAGCAGTTTCTAAACACTTAAACTTAAATAAAATAAAATAAATAATTAAAAAAAAATATTTTTTTAGATATTTTACAATAATAATTATTTAAAAATAATAAATAAATTAAAATCTAATATTTTTGAGATATTTTACCATGATAATTATTTAAAAATAATAAATAATTAAACAAATTAAAATAAAATATTTTTGAGATATTTTACAATAATAATTATTTTAAAATAATAAAATCATATTTTTTATAACTTAAATAAAATTTAATTAAATTTAAGCTCACTTACTAGAATAATATCATATTAAACATATAATATAATCTACTGTCAATTAGCAACAAATTTTTTTTTTAAAACTAGTAAGAAACTTAAATTTAAAATCCACGTATGATATTTAATATTACATTAAACATATAATATATAATCTCTTGTTGTCACTCTCAAATTCAAAAACTAGAACAAACATAAACTTAAATAAATTATTTAATTAAAATAAGATATTTATTTAAAATTTATATAACATTAATATAAATTTAATAAAAATAATTAATAAATCTTATAAATAAAACTAAGAAAACGTACATATTGCACATTATTTGCATATAATGTATATATATATAGTGCACCAGCCTCTATCTGTCTAACTCGTAATCTCATGGAAAGAAAAATATAAAAGGGCACTTACAAATTCATTATTTATATAATTATTTTTACGAAAAAAATTTAATAAAAAAAAAGTTAATCATTCGTTCCATCTTTTTTATCTTTTCATTATTCTGGTTACAAGTAATCGTTAGTTAGAACTGAGTCTATGAAACTCATTTGAACACGGCTTATCATATACTTTTAATTGTTCTTTTGTCTCTTTTGGGATTATAAGCACTTCAATTTTCTTGAATTTTGTTAAAGAGCACTTTCAGTGGATGAGCTAAAATGTGTTATTTTTTATAATATAGAGAAAAAAATAGTTAAGTAGTCTTCCAATGAGTGATGTAAAGTTATATTTTTTTACTTAAATGAATAGTATTTCTCTATATGTAGTTAAACACTATTTATCAAGCTATAAATATTTTATTATTTTTTTTATAAACTTTTGTATATATATGAGTGTGATACTATTATATTTAATTATTTTATATCTTAAAATGAATAAAATATTTTAAAATATATAATATATAAATGATGTAGAGAAAAAATAGAAAAGCAGATGTATGGTATAATGTAAAAGTTCGAGATAAATTATAAAATTGTATGTTTTGGTGATATATTTTGTAATACACTTTCTCTATAATATTTAGCTAAAACTTATAAAAACATCTTCCATTAGCTCATTTATACATATATTTATAATCGTTATGCACAAACTCTAATTAATCCATATCTACATTTACATAACATTTACATATCATTTATATAATATTTTAATATTATTATTTTTCTTTATAAGCTTTCTCTCTCCATTTAATATATATTTATTATTTCTTTTTTCTTTTTCAATTATTTTATTTTACTTTAAGTAATAAAATATGTTTAAAGATATAATATTTAAATGATGTAGATAAATATATAGAGAAACTGATGTATGGTATAATGTAAAAAATTAGAGGTAAAATAGAAAAATGTGTGTTTTGATGAGGTATTTTAAAGGATGGAGTAGAACACTCATTGGAAGTACTCTAAATTAGGGGTGGCAATTCGTGTAAACGTGTCAGATTCGTGTCGACACGATTATGACACGACACGATTAAGGTCAACACGAACACGACACGATTATTAAACGTGTCAAAAATATGAACACGAACACGACACGATTATTAAACGGGTCAACACGACACGAACACGATAACACGATTATGACACGATTAATCATAATTATACGAAAAAAATCAGAAAACCTATGTAAAGTATTCGTGTTATCGTGTCTGACACGATTATGACACGACACGATTATTAAATGGGTCGACACGATTATGACACGACACGATTAAGGTAAACACGAACACGACACGATTATTAAACGTGTCAAAAACTCAAACACGAACACGACACGATTATTAAACGTGTCGTGTTCGTGTTTACCTTAATCGTGTCGTGTCGTGTCATCGTGTCGTGACCCAAATTGCCACCCCTACTCTAAATCACATGACTCTCGCATCTACTTTTGTATATTTATTGAAAATCTGATAAAATATTATTACTATTTATAAAAGGGTTTATACTTTTTTGGACTATGTATTTTTTCTGATTACCTGTTTGGACCTTGTGTTTTGACACTATGTTTTGTAAAATGGTTCAAATAGAATCCTAAACCCGATTTTGATAAAAGTTTTCTCAACTGAAATCACAAATAATTTACTAAACTAACAATTCAGAATAAAAATAAAATTATTTTACTTAAAAACTGTGTTGTTATATTCAATTTTTTCTTCATTAAAATTGAGTTTAAGAGTCTATTTAAACTACTTTACAAAATATAAGGTCTAAAAATAAATTTTTAAAACAAAAGGTCCAAACAAATAATCAGAAAAAATACAGATTCTAAAAATATATAAACCTTTTATAAAATACAATCTAATAAGATATTGTCTTTTTAGGAATAGATTATAACTCTAATTGATTATATTTTGGCCAAAAAGCTTTTTTTGTTATTTAAAGCAAAAAGCCAAACATTATTAAGCTATAATTATTACTATTTTTGCATTTTTATAATCTCTAAAACTTTCCAATAAATGTATATATATTGTTTATTTTATGGTGCGGTATAGGCTTCCATCGGTCCATCCATTTAGTCCATAATTTAACATATACTTTCAATTTTATTTACAGGTGAACTAATGAAATGCATAACTTGTAGTTAGGTTTTTTCTTTTTGGAATAGTATAGTTAGGGATTTTAGTATCTATAAATCCCAACGCCGATGATTATTTCAATCAGATTAATTATCTTTTAGTTTTTATAGAAGAAAAAGATAAGACATTTTATGCTTATATTTTAATAAGATCGATCATTTTTAGCCTATAAAGTTGCTTAACGATGAGGAAGGAAGAGATACTATTATATGCATATTAAAATAGACAAGCATTTTTGTGTATAAATTCATCTAAAGTTTCCTCAATGAGAAAATGAATTTACTTAATAGTTAAGATAAAAGGGTTTATAATAAAAAAAATGATAGTGAATTATCTGATATTTAACAAAAGTACAAAATATCATTTTTCATTCCAAACAATTGGCACATGATTGTTACTACTGATGTTGAAGTGAGGTTATATTAATTTAATTTGTGTTCAGTATAATTTGTAAGTGTCTTTACTATTGTCAAAATATGACAGCTAGATTATTCTAAAGTAGTGACCATATACAGGTGGACTCAAATTAAACGGACAGGCTTTTGTCTAAGGGAGAAACTCAAACTGAAAACCCTTAAAACCCTTCAGGGTTGGTATAATCTCCAACTTAAGTCACTAATTAATTAATCCATTTATGAAAATTTTCATGTGAATATTTGAATATATCATATATTTATATTTATTCTTATAATTTTTTTTTTGAATGATGTAACAATATCATTTCAATTACGAGTTACTGTAATCTGTCCATAATATTTGACGTCAAGAAATTCTTATATTACCGATGATACATATATTGCCACGTGTCGACACACTTTATAATGTCGAAAATAAAATTAGGTACGATTGCAACCTTTCTCACACTATTCCTACCCAAAAAAAAGTCTACATAGTTGGATTGGAAGAGCTTATCCAAGAAAATTATATTAAAAAACACACGTGATAAAAGAAAATAAATTCCAAAATCACGGTCAACTATTTGCATAGAGGAGAGTGAGTCAGCTAATGGGATGAGGACACGCAAGTACTGTTACGTGAAAATATTACTAAAGGAATAGAAAAGGGAGTGTGGATAGGCTATTGTCTGTGATAATCATACCAAAACAATTACTTTTGCCAAAGCTTTTTTATTTTATTTTATTTTATTATTTATTTTCTTCCAATATTTATTTTTGTTGGGTAAAGATTAGAGCTGACAATTTGTGTAAATGTATGAGATTTGTGTCGACATAATTATGACACAATACAATAATGACAAACACGAATACAATACGATTATTAAATAGGCCAACACGACATGATAACATGATTATGACATGATTAATGTGTCATGACATAACATAAAATTAACACAATTAATCATAAGTATATAAAAAAATCACAAAATCTATGATAATTATTCGTGTGATCGTATTGATATAATTATGACACGACACGATTATTAAAAATGTCAAAATCTCAAACATGAACACAAACACAATTATTAAACATGCCACCCAAATTTATTTATTTTTGTTTTGTATCGTGTGATCGTGTCGTGTCCTAAAATTGTGGCACATAGTAAAATTCACTGAGGTACAAAAGCTTTCAAAAGTTGCTAAGTTTAAAAATAAGAAAACTAGAAAATTAAAAAAAAAAGAAAAAAAAAAGAGTAAAAGGAAAAGGAAGTGTCATTCACTGGAGTTTGATTGGATAGTGGAGGCCTGCAGTAGGGGAGGCAGAGTTTGGCCACGACCTCTCTCTCTATCCATTAATCCATCCAGTTCTTGTTTCCTGCCCTAAATTTTTTAAGTGGGTCCCACAAACACACAAGTTTTGGGCCTTTATAGCCTTTCTTCTCAACTTTGTTATAGTCCTCTATCTCTCTATTCCTTCTTTAATTTGGTCAAATCGATTGACTATTCCCCTAAATTAATTTCTTAGTTTTCTTAACTAACTTTTAAATTACACTTATTTTTGTACTATATCCAAGAAATTTTTCCTCTATTTTATTTAATTATTTCAATCTTTTCATATGGGATATTCGGAAGACTAGTACCAAAGTTTTTACAATAATTACAATTTGAAGTAATGATAGATGCACTCCCAATTCTCACATTTAAATTGTTGTTATGATGTGTATATAATCTCAACTATATAATTAAATATTATATGGACCCCAATTAAAAATACCCATAATTAAGTTTACTTACACCATAGTATGTAATTTGAGTGTGCAAATTAAAAGTGTGTACACTCCGGGTAACTTCTCCAAGCCTCAATGCCGCCTTGGACACCCCGGCCCCTCCTATCAGTACTAGCAGTGGTCGAAGTTTCAGGGGTCTTCCTCTTCTGATCACTGGGGCCTTCGCCCCTAATAGATCCTGCAAATGGAGGCACCGCCCTCCGAATATCCCATTGTGCAGCGCTCTCCCTCCATATCTTGTTCCCTGCCACCTTAACTGTGAGGGCCTTCTCAACCACCTGGGTATAAGTAGTGTCCCCAGCTACTGATGTAATTCGCACATCCCGGGCTATCATAGCTTTCAGCCCTCGGACGAACCTGTCTTGCCTAGCTGCATCTGTAGGCACTAGATCAGGTGCAAAATTTGTTCGCCTATCAAATTTCAGGGCGTACTTAGTAACTGTTATGCTGCCTTGTACCAAACTAGTGAATTGGTTCACCTTCGCCACCCTAACGGTATTACTGTAGTTGTAACGTCCCAAATTACCTAATAAGGCTTTGGGCCTTAAATTAAGGGGTCGTGATGGCAAACTATGAAAATTTATGTGTTTATGTGATATACATGTGTATCATTGCATGATTATGTAAGTTATATTATAATATGACTTGATATGCACGTTTAGATGTATTAAATATGCATGTGGGCTCGAATCTTATCAGAAGGGAAATTTTCGTAATTTGGCCCGTTATGGACATATTTGGAGTATATGTGATATATGGGTGAGACCACATTATTATGTGGATATATTTGGGTTACTCGACACGAGGCGATCTTAGTTCCTCTTTTTGGGTTACTCGTTTCATTAAAACGTTTACTTCATAGATGGGATCCCAAATTACATTTAAAAGGTTAATTACAATGAAAAAGTTACAACCTGCTGACCTAGTTCCTCTTTAAACCCTCGGTCGTGTTGGTCGAGTAGCTGCATATGTACACATCGTTACCTAAGCTCTCCAACTAAAGGATGGTCCAACTTGCTTTTCCCTTTACCGGCACCACAAAGCACCCATGAGTCAAGGCTCATCAAGAAAACTTAAACATGCTTATAAGTAGTTAATAACATATTACCAAATCATAATAAGCATGCCTGGCAGTAATAACCATACTCATGCATGCATACCATTCATATAAATGACTATAGTGTCATATGGGGCCAATAGCTCAAGAAAAACGATCAATGAATCATACTTGGGTCCAATGCCCAAAATACATGATTATGGAATCATATTGGGGTCCAATGCCCAAAATACATGATTATGGAATTATACTGGGGCTCGGCGCCCTAGGATATGGGACTAATGAGTCACCCCGGGGCCTTTTGCCCTATCTTCTGTATAACCAGCCTTGGAGCTGGCCCAGCGTACCAGGAACTCTAGTTTTCTCAGGGCCAATAGGTCAGTCAAGCGTATGATGCGTGTAATGACCCAAAATCACTAATATGGCTTAAAGGCCTTGATTAGTGTTCTCGGGAGGGCATAATTGGTTTATGTGTGAATTTATTAAGTTAACGTGTGATTATATGTTATATTCGTGAGAACCACATTATTATGTGGGTAAATCTGCAGCGCGTGACTCGAGGCGATCCTAGGGAGCTAGTTAGCGGGAAAGTCACAACGGGGCTTAATACTTGACTTGGGGCAAGTCAAGGGGTGTTTTGGGTATTAGGTGATTATTTGGGCTATCGGGTTATGGAAATAAATAATTGGAGATATATTTGAGGTTAGGAAGCTTAGGCGGGAATATTGGGGAATTTTACCATTTTGCCCTCGGGGACGTTTCCGGTACCCCGAGCTTCGGGATTGACATAATTAATCAAGGTTAGACTAAGTAAAATAGAAACCAGTAGAAAAAAAAACCCAAACCAACCCTTTAACGTTCCTTCTCTTCTCTTCTCTTCTCTCTCTCAAGAAAGCTTTTGAAACCTAAGGAGATTCAGTTGGAACTCTGAGATTTGAGCTGAATTTTTGACGGATTAGCTCAGTTCTAACTAAGAGAAACTCAACCAGGACCAAGGTAAGAACTGAATTACACTCTTGAACACTAGAATTCTGTGTTTTGGCTTGATTTTAAAAGTGTTTGTTGTTTTGAAATTTAAGGACTGAATTGAAGCTGGAAAGCTTGGATTTTAGCTCAGAAGTTGTTAAGGAAGTGGTTCATCAAAGAAGGTAAGCTTCAGTTCGTAGTTTAGAGTTTAAATTCTGAGTTTGAATGACTGGTTTTAGAGTTCTTGAGCTACTGGGTTTCAGAAATCGAAATGGGATTTTAATGAGTTTTTAAACTAGGTTTTTTGTTGGATTATGTTGCTATAATCATGTTAAAAGTCTTGTGATCAATGGGTTTTGGAATTAGGGTGCTTTGGGGTGGTTTTGAGCAAGGTTAGGATGTTAGGAATGGTGGATTTTCTGGGCACGAAGGGTTGGGCCGCGGCTCTGTTCTAGAATGTCGCGGCCCTACGAAGCAAGGAAGAGCCAAGGAGGCTCTACAGTGGGGAAGTGCTGCGGCGCCACAGGGCAGGGCCGCGGCGCGTGTCTGTCTTCAGGGAGGCCTAGCCTCTGTGTCAGGGGCGGGCCGCGGCATGGGTTTCAGGGGTCGTGGCCCTTAAAGGTACTTTTGATCTTTTGGAGGTTTTAAGCACGGGAACCTAACCTAGGTTTCCTTTTTTGAAGTTGGTCTAACTCTTATTCTTTGATTGCAGGCCATGCTGACCATGACTGTTGCTCATGCCCACGCGAGTGCAAGCATTGAGCAGACCCGAGCAAAGCTAAAAGAGGAGCTTCAAGCTGCGGAGGCTAGGTACGCGGGGGAGCTGGAGGTGGTTACCCAGCAGAAGGATTCCTTGGTTGCAGAGTTGGTGAAGAAGCAAGCCTCTCTGGAAAATACTAGAAAATAGAGAGACGAATACCAAGAGGCCAGCCGAACCCACTGGCGCGAAGTTAAGAGGCTTCAGGAGGAGAATCTCGCGTAGGACAGGAGCATCGCTGTCCTTAAGAGCCAAGTGGAGCAGCTCAGGCTTACAAATGCCAAGGACCTGGAAAGGTACAAGAATGCAACACTTCGGTGTTTCTACGACTTCTAGAAACACAATCAAAGTGCAAATTTTGGCTACCTTCCAGAGGACGCTAGGAAGGCTGAGCTGGCTCGCTGTACTGCTCGATTGGCTACTGAAGAAAGGGCCAGAGTTCCTGCCTCCCCAGAGATTTCGCTGGCCACGGGGATGGAAGGAGGGGAAGCTGCAGAAGACGTAGTAGACCAGAATGCTCCCTAGGATCCTCCTGCTGCTTCTTAGCATGTTTTCTTTTTACCTATTTTATTTTCTTTTCCATACATGGCCCACGGGTCAGATGTTAAGACAATTTTTCCTTTTTTATTGCTGCATGGGCAGCTTTACCTTTTAATTTAACATTTACATCCGAGCAATACTGCTCGTAGTGTAAAAGGATTCCTATGACATTATAATATTTATGTTTTATGATAATATCTGTTTGCATGACCGAACTTAGCATATTACTTTGGCTTGATTTAACAAAACATAAATTTTGAAAAATACTCTAAGTACCGTAGCATGCTTTCACTTATTTTGCTCATTTGTTTACATACCTCTTGGTATGCTTTGCTTTCTATGTGCCTTATATGCCCCCCAAGTGAGTGAGGAGCTTTAGGTCCTTGGTCACTTGCCTTAACCACAACCTGTACGAACATTACTGCTCGATATCAAATGCAAAACTTATAATATAGCAAAACAACACACGTAATGAACAAGTACTTGTAAAAAATTACAAAGTTTGGCAAGAATGACTGGCTGCGCAGAGTCCCTTATAAATCTCGTATTTAAATGGACTAAACATGTCTTTACGAGTGATCTTTGACAGATCTTACACTTATAAGCGATCAGCCATATAACATGACTAACCCCTTTTCAAAACTTGTAAAAAGTAAAAATTAATACAAGCCAGTCCTTTAAGAAGGACTGTTTACTGATAATACTTGCGCAAGTGTTCTCCATTCCAATAGCGCGGAACGAGATCTCCATTTAAACGTGCAAGTTTGTATGTGCCTGGATGAAGGACTTCTTCAATCTGGTAAGGTGCTTCCCAGTTTGGTTCGAGTACTCCAGCAGTCGGGTCGCGAGTGTTTAAGAAAACTCTTCGAAGTACTAAATATCCGACGTTGAATTTTCTCTCTTTTACTTTGGAGTTAAAATATAGAGCGAATTTTTACTGGTACGCAGCTACTCGGAGTTGGGCTTTCTCTCGTTTCTCCTCAACCAAGTCTAGGGACTCCATCAACAGTTGGCTATTTTGGTCTTGGTCGTATGTGATTCTTCAATGTGAGGGTGGATCTAACTCCACTGGAAACATCGCTTCATACCCGTGTGCTAAGGAAAACGAGGTATGACCTGTTGCTGTTCGATGAGAAGTTCTATAAGACCAAAGTACTTCAGGCAACTGTTCTGGCCATGCCCCTTTGGCTTCCTCGAGCCTTTTCTTCAGGGTATCTTTCAATGTCTTATTTACCGCTTCGACTTGCCCATTTGCTTGTGGGTGTGCAATTGAAGAAAAGCTCTTGATGATTCCATGCCTCTCGCAGAAGTCTGTGAATAGGCCGCTGTCAAACTGGGTGCCATTGTCCGAGACAATCTTTCTGGGCAATCCATATCGATAGACAATGTTTTTGATGACAAAATCAAGTACTTTCTTTGTCGTTATGGTTGCAAGTGGCTTGTCTTCGGCCCATTTGGTGAAGTAGTCGACTGCTACAACTGCGTATTTTACTCCACCTTTTCCTGTTGGCAAGGACCCGATTAAATCTATACCCCACACTGCGAAAGGCCACGGACTTTGCATCTGCTTTAACTCATTAGGAGCTGCGCGTGGGATCTTGGAAAACCTCTGACACTTATCACACTTTCGCACAAACTCCATTGAGTCTTTGTTCATGGTTGGCCAGAAATAACCCTGCCTCATAATCTTCTTTGATAAGCTCTGCCCCCCAATGTGATCTCCACAGAAGCCTTCATGTACCTCCTTCATCGGTTCTTTAGCCTTTTCTAACGTAACACACCTGAGCAGTGGCGTGGAGTATCCTCTTCGGTATAGAACACCATCGACCAGTATGTACCTAGCAGCCTATCTCTGAAGGGTCCTGGCTTTGTTTCTATCTGCTGGTAGTACACCACTCGTGAGGTACTCCCAGTATGGTGCCATCCATGTATCTGCTAACCGGACCTCCATATTGGTTTCATCTGCTCGTACGCTCGGCTCGTATAGCTGCTCAACTGGCACTATATTTAAAGTGTCAGCATCCTTCGCACTCGCGAGTTTGGCTAAGGCAACTGCGTTTGAATTCTAATCTCGAGGTATTTGCTGGAGGGTATATTTCTCAAATTGTGCCAACAGATCTTTGGTTTTGTTCAGATAGGCCACCATTTTCAGACCTCGTGCTTGATACTCCCCTAAGACCTGATTCACTACCAGTTGTGAATCACTGTATATATCCAACACTTTTATGCTCATGTCCTTGGCCAACCTTAACCCAGCGAGTAGGGCTTCATACTCGGCTTCGTTGTTTGAAGCGGTGAAATCGAACCTAATTGCGCAGTGAAATCGATGCCCTTCTGGCGTTATTAATATCACTCCTGCTCCTGCGTGAGATTCGTTGGACGATCCGTCAGTGAAAAGCTTCCACGAAGGAGCTATGTCTTGAGGCTCAGGCGCACTAGGATTTTTGCTCTGTTCGCTGTCTGGGAGTTCAGTAAATTCGGCAATGAAATCAGCCAAGACTTGTCCTTTTACTGTTGCTCGTGGTGAGTATGTTATATTGAACTGCCCGAGTTTGACTGCCCATTTCAACAAACGACCAGCAGCCTCTGGCTTTTGTAGAACTTGCCGAAGGGGCTGATCAGTTAAGATTGTGATTGGATGGGATTGGAAGTAAGGACGTAACTTTTGCAAAGCCAAAATTAGGCAATAGGATAATCTTTCAATGGGGGGATACCTCAATTCGGCCTCGATTAACCTCTTGCTTACATAATACACTGCCTTTTGTACGCCTTCTTCTTCTCTTACTAGCACCGCACTAGCAGCATATTCGGTGATCGCCGGGTAAATGAACAAAGTTTCTCCATCTATAGGTTTTGATAAGACAGGAGGTTGTGCCATGTGGGCTTTTAAGGCTTGGAAAGCCTGTTCCTAGTCTTTATTCCACTCAAACTTCTTGTTTCCCCTAAGTAGATTAAAGAAAGGGACGCATTTATCCGTCGATTTTGAAATAAATCTACTCAGTGCGGCAATCCTTCCAGTCAAACTTTGCACATCTTTAATTTTTACCGGCGATTTCATATCGATCAGGGCTTTGATCTTTTCGGGATTGGCTTCAATTCCCCTCGAATTGACAATGAACCCCAAAAATTTCCCTGATCCTACTCCGAGGAACACTTGAGAGGATTTAGCTTCATTTGATACTTATTCAAAACATTGAAACACTCTTGTAAATCCTTCACGTGTCCTTCTGCCTTTTTTGACTTTACCAGCATGTCATCTACATATACCTCCATGTTTACTCTGATCAACTCCTTAAACATGTGGTTAACTAGTCGCTGTTAAGTCGCACCAGCGTTTTTCAATCCGAAGGGCATTACTTTATAACAGTATAACCCTGTATCGGTCTGAAAGCTAGTGTGATCCTCGTCAGGGGGATGCATACTGATATGATTGTATCCTGAGTATGCATCCATGAAAGAGAGGATCTCATGTCCTGCAGTTGCATCGACCAGCTGGTCGATCCTTGGGAGTGGGAAGCAATCCTTAGGGAAGGCTTTATTAAGGTCTGTGAAATCCACACAAGTTCGCCATTTGCCGTTAGGCTTGGGAACAGTACTGGATTAGAGACCCACGATGGATAAAATGCCACCATGATGAACCCATTCTCCTTTAGTTTTTCAACTTCTTCTTTTAAGGCTTTCGATCTATCTTTATCGAGTAGCCTTCTTTTCTGTTGCACGGATGGAAAGCTTTTGTCGACATTCAGGTCATGGCCGATGACTGCAGGATCTATCCCAGCCATGTCTTTATGTGACCAGGAGAAAACTTCCTGGTTCTTCCTTAAAAATTCCACCAGTGCGTGCTTTGTTGTTGCTTCCAAATTTTTTCCGACCTTTACAACTCTGGTCGGAAACTTTTCGTCAAGCTGGACCTCCTCAAGGTCCTTGACAGGTCCAACATCTTCCTCAAAATCCCCAAAGCGAGGATCTAAGTCTCTATCCTCACTTTGGGCAACACCCTATTTGGTGACTTCATCACCTAATTGGGCTTGTATATCAATGGCCATCTGCAACCTTTCTGGGGGAGCGCTCCTCGACTTCCCTTCTTGGCTTTAGTAATTGAGGCATTATAGCACTCCCTTGCTTACCTCTGATTTCCCAACACGCGTCCTACCCCTGCGTCTGTTGGGAATTTCATGGCCAGGTGCCATATTGAGGTCACGGCCCGAAGGTCAACCAGTATGGGTCTTCCAATTACAGCATTGTAAGTCGAAGGACAATCAACCACTATGAAAGTAGTGAGTAATGTCCTGGTAGCGGGCGTTGTACCTGCTGTTACCGGAAGCCTGATTGACCCTGTTGGAGCGAGTCCCTCACCAAAGAAACCATAAATTGTTTGGTTGCAGGGCTCCAAGTCCTTGACGGACAATTTCATTCATTCCAGCGAAGATTTATACAGGATGTTAACTGAACTTCCTGTATCGACCAACACTCTCTTTACCATCATGTTGGCAATTTGAACATCCACGACCAGCGGATCAGAATGCGGGAACCGGACATGTTGGGCGTCACAATCAGAGAATGTTATCTCATTGTCCTCTGACCGAGCCTTCTTTGATGCCCGGTCCTCCACAGTCATCATCTCGATGTCCTGGTCATGGCATAGGGTCCGAGCATATCGTTCCCTTGACTTTCTGCTGTTTCCCGCAAGGTGCGGGCCTCCGCAGATGGTGAGTAAAGTGCCAGTTACAGGATCAGGCTACAAAGGTGGCGAGCATTGGCGTGCAAGCGCCTGCTCATTGCCACCTGGATCCTCTCTTTGGGAAGGCCCGTACGTATCTCCTCAAGTGTCCTTGTCTAATAAGGAACTCGATTTCATCTTTCAGCTGGTTGCACACGTTCGTATCGTGTCCGTAGTCATTATGAAAATGACAGAACTTGGTGGTATCCCTTTTCGAAATATACTTTCGAATGGCAGCGGGTCTTTTGTAAGGCACACTGGAACTTGTGGCCTAATACACCTCGGCTCGAGACTCGGCAAGGGCTGTGTAGTTAGTGAACCGTGGCTCATAACGGTTGCCCTTAGCGCGCTTATTATCAGAGGTAGAAGGTTCGTTATGGGGTCTCTTCCCCCCATTTTTGCCGTTGCCGTTCCCATTGCCTTTACCGTTGTCGTTGGGTTTTGACCCATTAGCGGCTTTGGCGCGGTCTTCGGTCCCCTTATCTTTGCTTGGGGTCTTTCCCTCGCTGGCAATGGCATCCTCGAGCTTGATGTATCGATCAGCACGATCCAAGAATTCTTGGGTAGTCTTAACCCTATGCTTCCTGAGGCTACTCCAAAGAGGCGTACGACACCTAACTCCTGCAGTTAGGGCCATCATTATTGCTTCGTCTCCCACTGTTTTGGCTCCATCAGTTGCTCGCATAAAGCACTGGACGTAATCTTTCAGTGGTTCTCCTTCTTGCTGTCGTATCTCAACCAGCTGGTTTGCCTTAGTTGGGTGCACACGACCCACATAGAATTTTCCGCAAAACTCCTTTACGAACATCTCCCAAGATACAATACTTGCCGGAGGGAATTAAAAAACCACTCCTGTGCAGCATCAGAAAGTGTTGCAAGGAAGATCCTGCACCGAGCGTCTTCGGACACCTTCTGAATGTCCATCTATATCTCAAACTTATTGACATGAGATACCGGATCACCATACCCGTCAAAGTTCAGAAGTGTGGGCATCTTAAACTTACTGGGAGTCTCTGCCATAGCTATTCTCTGAACGAAAAGAGTGCCCCTTCTCCTATCGTACTCGATGTGAGACGTTCTTCCCCCGACCAACTGGTGCACTACTTGGTTCAGGGCATCTATCTGGCTTGCACGGCTTCAGGAATCGCTGGGGCCTCTTCTGCCGGGGGAATGTACTAGTCGTGCCGTTCCCGGCGGTCGTTGAGTACATCCCTTAAGTCTTCGTCTCTTCGCCGTTGCTCTCTTGATCCGAGCCGGTTAAAGACGTTGTTTTGTCTAGGTTGCCCCCTAGAGTTACGTCTCGTTTGTTGGTCTTCTCTAGGTGGTGGGCTTCTGCCTCCACCTCTCTCTTCATTTCTCCGACCGGCATTCCCTCTGCATGAGTCAGCCTCATTGTAGCCATGGCCATCTCTAAACCTCAATTGGCTATCACTACAAGAGAAAATGCTTTTAATAACACCGAAAATGTATTATCAAAACATACGATAACACTTTCTGAATTGTTAAGACCGACTATGTTATCGTAGGTCAGGGTACTTTACATAACACTTTATCAGTGTTATACAGATGTGTTATTGTACTGTCAACGATAACACAATTTCTGTGTTTTTTAATATATAGATAAGTGTTGAATTATGTTATTTATAGTCGATTATATAACACTTTTTTTTTGTTATACTACACTTTAGTATAACACTTTTTTTGTGTTATACTATACTTTAGTATAACACATTATTTGTGTTATATAACGAAGTTTGCATAACATAATTCTTTGCATAAAAAGTGTTATTGTAATAGATATTATAACTCAATTTTCGTATTATTGTTATATTTAGATATGTTTAAATTCTCATTATATATTTTATTTATATAACACTAATTTATTCTATTATATTTTAATTTTTTTTATATAATTAAAATTAGCTTTCTAATATATACTAGCATCATCAAATGAACTTGATTTTCAAATAACAAAAAGTAAGAACATTCTACATTGAATTAACAATCCACAATTTAGTTTAAAACATTCAACACTGTCATCAACAACAAAATATTCTTTAAGTATTCAAGGAGTCTGAAAGTTACTACTTTCAACACAAAGAAATAAACAAAGTTACTACTTTCAAGGAGTCTTAAGTATCCTTTTATACTTCGCTTGTCACATCTGCAAAATAAACAAAGAAATATTTTATTGTTATTATCTAGCATCACAAATTACTTCAAGAAAAATGCTATGGAAATTATATCCAAGAAAGGACACCACATACAAAATAATGGATTCACAACTACACCAAAGCAAACAAAGAAACCAAACACTAAATTATAAGACATTAGTTATTTTTTTAGTATGAAAATGTACCTCTTGGAATAACTTTTTTAGAAGGCCATGCAACTGTGGAACCAACTGCTTCTTGTATTGTAAGCATCGCATGATTAGGACGAAATAAGTAAGATTCTGGTACAATAGCAACATCAACCCATACTCGCATAAAGTCTGGTCCAAGAGGCTTTCCATGTACAGTTATCTTTGGATCACTAGAATCCCAACGACCTTCAGCAACAATTACATCTGCCCAGTCAAGCAAGTAGCAAGCATTCTTCCCTTCTGTAAAGTTATGTCTTTTTTCTAGTGCAATACTTTACCAAATTTATTTTAAAGCCAATATATTAGTTTCTGTAATTGTTCTTATAAAATGAAAATTTAAAACAATAACAACTTTTATAATTTACCGTGTGTTTGTCGTGCTGCGTTGGACTGGATCTTCCCCATGATGAAACCATGTTTTGTAAGATTGGTCCATGCCCCACAAAACTAAGTGTTCGACAACTTCGTCTGAAAGTTGATGTCTTAGATTGTGACATTTGTTGCATGGACAAAGAATCTTGGCTGGAAATCCAAGATTCGTCGTGGCTGTCTTAACAAACTCTCTAGCTTTTTGCTCATATTCCACCGTTGCTCTACAATTTTAGAGCATACGTCAATAATCAAGCACTGACACTTAAACTTATATCCAAAATAAACTATATGATTTTGGTTACTAACCTGTTAAGATGGATCCAACTTTTATCCATCTCCAATGAATTTGTATTTGATGTTGTTCTCTTAATAAAATCTTGTTTTTTGTCTGGGTTTAACAACTGTTAGACAAGACAATCACATTATTTGCGGTTGTAATATCAGGGTCATGACAAGGTCATTCACACACATGCTTTTAAAAGAAAACATGCCTTGGTTGAATTTCAGGTCATCTTAAAAGAGAATTTCAAGTCATACCAGTTAAAAAGATCCTTTTCTTCAGTTAAATATCCTATATTTGCTATTTATCCTATGAGTGATTAAAAATGAAAGAATTCCTTTATTGTTTTGGGGTTAGTTGCAGCAGAAGAAGAAGAAGAAAAGAAAGGTCATTAAGTCAATGTTGTTTAATAGAGAAGTTGAATACATTCTGGTGTATATTTAGGTCATTTAGGCTTCAAGCTAGTTTTATACACAAGTACACAGGTTATTTAGGCTTCAAACAAGTTTTATATATAAGTGTGTATAAAAGGGTGTCACCTCTCTTTGTTAACTGATCATTTTGTAATCAAAAGCAAGAAAACTTGGAGTGTGGTGTGTGAAGACAAGAGAGATTAGATTGTTGTGAGTTCTGGGATTTCTTTGTACAGGGAAGTGAGAATATTATAGAAGAGGGTGACACCATTGTTTTGTACTACCATTACAGATTAGTGCAGAGGAGAAGAACCAGCTCTATATATATATATCTTGGTGTTCACATTCTATTATTGTTCTAATATTCTCTAGTTCAATTAATATTTGTTACTTACTGTTCAAATTTCTGGTTTGAACAAGTGCTGTCAGTTTTTCTTTCTTGGTTGTATGCATTGTCTATTGCAGGTTAGATTGAAGTCTAGAAGATGTGTACTAAAGAGAGGTAGGTGTGGTGTTTGATTGAGTGACTATATAGGGACCTTGTTGACTCTACTGCCTTGGACGTAGGACCTGATTATTTGGTCTGAAACAAGTAAACTACTTCTCTTGTTCATCTTCTACAATATATGCTATTACTAAGTTGTACTTTTGTTAGGGTAGTGAATGTTTAGGTAATTTCTAATTGTAGTAAAGTTGCTTTCACGGAGATAGATAACTAAGGACTCGAAAGCTTAGTCGATTGATATCAATAAGATATATACTTTACAAGGAATTCTTTCAAGTACTGTAATTCTCTTCCAGGGTCTATCATCTTTAGTTATATTTTGGTTTCAATGTTAGTTTGCTATGTTGGTGCTGTAGTGGTTCTCTTGGCCAACTGATAATATTTGTATCAGATGATTACGTAAAACTTTATATGTGATGGTTGAAGTAGGAGACAATGCAACATACAAAGACTATGCAAATGATTGGTCTGTTCTTTCTCTCTCATTATTGATTAGTCCCTTGATATTTTCTTATTTTTCGAAATTTTTTCCTTCAAAGTGGTATGGACTATTTTGGTAATATGGGAGGTAAGTAATGTTTAACTGGAGAATTCTTTGGTGTTGATAAGGATTGTTGAAATGTTAAAGTATTTATCATTGTGGCTCAGGACGTTTGTGAAGGGTTAACAATTCTTGCTACCAAAATTTAATTGACTAGTACCCTATATTTTTACTTAACTTATGTTTATGAAGTCTACAATGATGCTTCATCAACAAGTTTTGAGCTTCTCTTTCTCTTGCACACATATGAATATATATGATTACTTTTTTTTTTAATTCAACTTTATTAAATGTTAAAATTAGAAAAATATATGCTCATGTCCATGGTTTATACCTCCATGTCCATGTGCATGTGTTTTCTGTGTTATCCTTTTGTCATTCATCTTAATATCTTCTAGGGTGGAGTAAGTTTTCATTATATGTTACTTTGCATCGATATTTTTCTGGAAATTTGTTGTCTTTCTTTTCTGTTGGTAGATTTTCGAATTGAATCTTTGCTACGTTCTTGTCTTTTTTATTTTTTCAGGTAACTGACCTGTACCGACACCAGATTGATCATATTACAATTCCTTTCCCAAGGTTGAGTTAGATTGAGAGGCTCCCCTTTCCCAAAGATTGCCAAATTCTTCTCTAAGTAAATCTCACTCTCTATCTACAATATCTTCCCAACCTAACAGCCCAGACAACTTCTAACACAAGTCTTTCTTATTGGAGGCTTATCTAAATGCTTATCTAGTTATCTTATTGGAGGCTTATCTAAACACAAGTCTTGACCACCATTTTTTGTTAATTCTGCTGGTTTATTTTCTATCCATTTAATAGTCTCTAGTTCAAGAGATTCTAGTGTTGTTTTTAATTTAAAAATCAGATTCTAAAATGGTAGCCACTAACTAATTGGGTTTGGATCAAAGACAAGATTTTAGCTTGGGTTGTGGCAATTAAATCTAATCTATACATGTGGAAATAATGAAAACAATATGACTAAATGAAAATTTTAATCTATACATATAATGAAAAATCTAATCTATACATATAAAAGCTTACCTAACCATCTATCAATACCAAGTCAAGAAATTCAAACAACACACAATAAGTTTTCTTCCTTATATCACTGCAGCACACAAACAAATTTTCCAGAACCTACTTCTCTAATACACACAAGTTTTCAACCTTCCGTTATCACCGCAGTACACAATTTTAATCTCAGAACCTACTTCTCTATGGATGAATATTTAAGATATTCAAACTCCTCTAACATTTTTAAGATATTAATAATAAGAGTTAAAAGAACAAATTCTGTACCTCTTGCAAATTACCTTTGCAATGCTCCTTGCCAATTCGATCCCTAACCTAAAGAATATAATCAATACTTAAAAGATTAATAGAATATTAAATTTTGTCAATAGATATTAAAACAGCCTTTGAAATCCAAAATTTACCTAATTCGATCTTTGTGTATCTATTGATTGCAGATTGAATTAGTTAAAAGGATTAGGCAAGGGTACCTGATTTCATTGTTGTATGTGTTCCCTTGATTTTAGGAACATTAAAGAAGCCAGTCGAACATCCAATAATTGCTCCTCCAGGGAAAACTGGGTATGGGATAGACTAAAATTTAACTAGCATCATATTTGTATTTGTACAGAAAAACTAGCCAAAATATGTTATTTGTAGTACATATTCCAGAAATAGAAAAAAAAATGCAAGATAAACAACTGAAAACATGTAGGTCACTGCATCATACCAAGTACAAAGACCAATATACCCCTAATTCTTTCTCCTTCTAATAAGTCACAGTTTTACCCCTCGTAATCCTATTGTGCGTGAATCATATTAGGGGTCTATCATGTTCCCAACAAAGATGAAAGAAACAATACCCTCCAGACAAAATTTAAAAATTAGCCTTTCATTTCCCAATAACTTCTCATACCCAAGAGTCATAAAAGAGACAGCAAAAAATAAATAAATCACCACATTTACATCATGAAATTAGAGATCTAGATTACCTGGAACTCCTCATAAGGGTTCAAAAATGGATTGCGATAATTCAAAGCAACTGCTAGACCAATGGAAACCTAAAAGATTAAAAAAAATAAAAAAAATAAGACTTAACGCTTCATGAGTTTACAACAAAAAAGAAAACACACACACATACAACAAAACAATTAGACTTGTGGCACAGACAATAAACAATGCTCAACGATCTCATCAAAAAAGAAACTTATAGTAATTAAATGTTTTATTTTGAGTTCTCATAAGGTCAGTCATTTTTTTCTTCTGGAGTAGTCAAGAATGAATTAGACGAAGCAAAAAAAAAAAGCACTTTCTAACCTGTCTATCATTCATATGGTACATAAACGATCCTCCATATGTCTTTTGATCCAAAGGCCAACCCAATGTGTGAAGCACAAAACCAGGATGATGTTTGCTCTCATCAATTTCCTAGACCTGGCAATGGAAAAGTAGCACAATTTATGAAAACTTTTATAAACCTTATGGTATCAATCATGCAGGTGAAACTGTCAAGCTTTCCCATAGAGAATCTAAATCCATTTCCTTTACCTTCCAACTAAATTACATAGAATACTATTGATACACTTTCCCATGCCAATTGGTTTCTCAATAAATATATATTTCAATGTTTATAGACATAATTCTACATAAACAATAGCAGTACTTTATGTAATTTGGTTGGAAGTTGAAGGAAATGGATTTCAGTTCTCTCTGGGAAAGCATGAAATTTCTATCTTCTCTTTGGGCCTCAACACTAAGGAGTATTACAATTTTTTTCATCTTTATTTTATTGTTCTCAATTGGAAGGCTTATGTGTCAACCTAGTTTCTGTTCTACCTTAAGATACATATAATTAATAGAGTTAACATGGACATAATGTATTTGATGCTAGTGCTTGAAGCATTTTTTTTCTTCTTTCTTTCTTTCTTTATTTATTTTTATGCTAGAGTTTCTACGAAATTCAAGTAAACATATATTGAAAGTAGATCACCTCTTTAATTCCCAAAGCATAAGTCTGATGTTGTGAGTGTCCCTTCTCTCTCAAGTTGTACTTTTTAATTATTTTCTTATAAAGATAAAGTATGACATTATAATAGGTGATTGAAAAAGATTGAAAGTTGGAACTTTAAGAAGTTATGCAGCTTTTTTTCCCCAACAAACCTCCGATAATGACCCTCAACAGCCCTCAGATAAAAGCATTATCCGTCTTGCATTGGTCTCACACGTTCATCAATTTGTCTAGCCTAGATAATACCATGAAAATGTACAAGCTAATCAGAAGGCTACATCTATCAATAATCTACGGGTAAAAATTACTTGCTACAAGTTCATGACATTTGCATAAAGTGTACAATCATGTAAGCATTTGTGTCCATATTGATGACATCTACTCCATACCACAGCTTTGCTAGGCAGTTGGAAGACTAAATTTCCTTCACTATCATGAGTATTGTCTTAGTTTAAACAGCAGAAGTTCCATCTAGGAAGCACTATTTCTCCTACACGTTTGAATCTTGGATTTAAAAGCAAAAATGACAGTAATGCAATGGGAGAATAGGGATTTAAAGTTATAGAAACAAGTAGCTTGACAAGATTGAATAATGGCAGTAACAGCATGTAACAAAGCATACACCTTAGAAATCTTACATAATCATGTGTTATAGGCAGTTGTGCATGAGAGAGAGAGAGAGAGAGAGAGGGAGAGAGAGAGAGAGAGAGAGAGAGAGAAGAGAGAGAGAGAGAGAGAGAGAATTTGCCTTTCAGTTCTACACCACGTTGAAAATTTTCCTTCTTTGAACCATCTTTTGCAATTCCCATATCGTTAGTGCCAATCCCAACAACAAAATCATTCGCATCATACAATATCTGCTAATTTCATAACTCGTAAATACAAATAGCCAACAGTATATTAAAACTAATAAGAGAGTAGCAAAAGGAGTACCTCACTAGCAGCAAAACCTGGGTATATTTCTACTCCTAATTCTTCAGCCTCGGCTCCCATCCAATGCACTAATTGACTTAAACTGGATCAAAATTTTCAATCACAATTTAGTTCAATGACACTAGCATCACATAATTTAGCATTTTGATCACATATTACTTTAGTTACAAAAAGACTGGCAGGAGTCCAAAAGCTTCATGTTGTGAACATGACCTCACAATTTATTTGTTTCATATTTGTAATTGGGGTAAAGGTTCAATGTCAAACTACTGTGTACCCATCCAAGCCAAGGGAACTATCGTGTCCGACATAAGAGAAAAAAAGATAGTCAAAGCATCTAACTCAATCTTCTGGCTGCAGATTGACATTGATTACTAGCACAATGGCTAAGTGCCACTTATAGCCTAATGGTTAGCATACTTTATACACTTAGGAAAGAAACACCTAGAAGCATATATAGGTAAAATCAAACTGAATACAATATGGAAGCCCACACTGCAATAGATCCTCGGGGCTCAATAGCTAAGAAAAATATATAGGGGTAAGCAACTATTTAATTGAATAAATTAAAATAAAATTGACGAATTGTTGTGAATCTTGTGATAGGGGAAATAGGAAAAGAGCAAAAAAGAAACTTGAATACCTTATTACATAATTTCCTTTATTATCAAAAGGGCATGGCAAAGAAAGTGCACGATTCTTTGTAAGAAACCAAAATTTGTCAGATGAGACGGGGACAGTGATCAGCGACTGCAAACACAGTTTGGTGAAGAAAATATCTTATCATCACATCAGCAGAAAACAGATTTAGTTGCTAAACTGCAGTGAGAGTTGCAGTGGGTGAATTATCTCATCTAAAAGTGAAAGCATGGTCCTTATTCATATTACTAATTTAAGCGCAAGCTGAGGTAGATTTTGTTCCTTATCTAATGTCCAGAGACATTCATGTACACACTTAGTTTAACACAGGATCACTTCCCGAAAGTTTTACTATATTACATTAATAATTTACATACATGACTAAAGAACTCGATTAAAATAAAAGAAATCAAGGAGAGAAAACAATTACCTCTTCCTGTTTCCACTGAGGAAGAAGTTCGTTTAATGCTCGAGGTTCAAAAACATTCCCAGAAATTATGTGTGCACCTAATGAGAGTCATAAAGACAGTGAGCCACAAGCGTAAGAGATAACCCACCTATATCTGCAAGTCTAATACTTCGTAAAACCACAAGAGATAGAATCAACCAAAAAAACAAAAAAAAATTGTATAAGGAACAAAACGAAAGAAATTATTTATGCCAATGCCTGAACTAGTCAATCTCATTTCACAAAAATGAGAAACAGAGCAATGCATTACCCAAACTACGAGGAGAAATCTAAAAAATAAAATGCAAGAGATTTTTGATATCTAGGGGAAACACAAACCAATTTGAGAGTCAATTTTGGGGCTTTCGGAAATCAAAAAAGAAAACAAAACTACATACCAATAATAGTAGCTCAATCATGAAAGAGAAAAACCCTCTCAAAATCGATTACTCTTTGGGTTCTTTCAAGCCTCTGAATAAATGGAGAAACTAGAAAGAAGAAGAGAGAGAGCAAGGGAAAGCATTTGGTGATGGTGACGAGAACATTACCTGATTTCAAACCAAAGCCTCCAGGGAAGATCGTGCCTCCTAGCCTCAGAAGGGACTGGTCGATTCTAATGGTGGGTATTGCGTAAATGGAATATTTGATGCAGGGAGAGGCACAGATGGGTGCGAAGAAGAAAACGGGGGAGTTATAGGCGGGCTAGGAAACGGGAAAGTCAAAGAAGCCAATGAGGCAAAGCTGCAGAGATTGAGCCAAAGAGAAGTCGCCTCTCTGCCGCCGCCGACGAACCAGAACTCCTATATCGCCTTCGAATGTGGTGTAGCCCTTCTCAGGATTTATCTTTTGTGAAGGGGAGTGAGAGACCGAGAGAGATAGGTCTCATTTAAATGGGTATACGGGAAATGAGACACGGGAAATGGGAATACCAGGAAGAGAAATAGAGAAGAAAATGAGACACGGGAGAGTATACCAGGAAGAGAAAGAGAGAAGAAAATGAGACGGGAAATGGGTATACGGGAAATGGGTACACGGGAAATGGGTATACGGGAAATGGGTACACGGGAAAAGGGAGTCTACTGTAGAAAAACTTAGTCATATTTGGCGCTATTTTATTTTCCCGTGCCGCGTGAAACTTTCCTAATATACAATAACTCTTTTTTAATAGTATTATAATGATGTGTTATGGTAATGGGTGTTTGGTGTAGTGTATGGTGGGACCGACTGTCCCCTCGGTTGCCTCCTCGGGCTCGAACTTCCCGAGCGTTAGGGGGAGGCCTGCGCTGGTCGGTAGGTCCCCGTGCATTATCATGCAATGGGGGGCCCCTGACCGTAGAGCTTATCTCTGAGTTCCTTCTATTGCCAGAAGGACGCTGTCCCCTGCTCGATGGGTTCGGCTCTTCACCCCCTAGGCGTCTAGGACTGCGGGGCTGCTGCTCGGCCCTATTCTGCCTTGGCTGTGGGGGATTTCCTCGACCAGCCTAGGATGGAGGTTGCATTTTAGGATCCCTTGGTGGGACATATTCCTAAGGCATTGGTGGCTGCTCCGGCCTTTTAGGGCTCGTTGGCTGGATCGGAGGGCTAGGATTAGGACCCCTTTGAGGTGGCCCATTCGAGGGTGGATCAGGCTGCGAGGCAGGTGTAGCCTGATTCCTAGCCAATTGCATGGCTGCTTTGAGGGCTGCCATGGCCTCCCTCTGACGACAGTCCATCTCCGCCTGTCTTTCACTCAGCTCTTGGCGCTGACGCTCTATTTCTTGCTGCTGTCGCGCCATAGTCTCCACAGCACTTTTTTGACTGGCCCTCAGATTGGCCAATTCGTCTTGCAATACTCCCAGAGTATTTCTTAGTGTTTTGGAGTCCAGTTCCTCCTCATCAAATTCCAAGTGCAGCTCATTTTCAGCCATGTTCGGAGGAGGAGGTTGAGATGGTGCAGCGCCAGCCATCTGCCCAATCTTCTTTGTTGTTTTCGCCATTAGTGTTTCAACAACCCCGTCTCAAGCTCTCAGTGAAAGCACCAGAATGTTGACCCTCGTTTTGGTCAACTAACACTGAGTCAAATGCTTGATGTGATGGAAGGTGTTGAAATAGATCTAATGGAAAGAACAGTAAATGACATAACAAATTATAGTGGTTCGGCCCCATGAATTGGTAATGACCTACGTCCACTTAAGCTATTATTGATATTAATTCTCAAAGGAGTGATCAAAGAACTAGGGTTCTCTGAGTTTCACAAGCCTTAGAGAGATGAATAATACAATCGTAAGATAATAGCTCTAATTCTCTTATAAAGCATAAACTTAAATCAGCCAAAAGTCCATTCCTTGAGTTATTTCTCTCTATTTATAAGCTCAAGAAGGATTACACGAATTAGTTACATATATTCTTTCCTAAATAATCGGATCAATGTGGATCATGGGAGATAATCTCGGATATGATTACAATCGTACAAGATTATCTCAAAATATATGGAGTATACGACCAGGCTGGTCGTATATAAAATCCAAATATTATGCCAGGGGAATCTCACTGGTTGATGGTCGAACAGAGCTTCTGCCAGGTGTCAGCCACGTGTTTAAAGCTCTTGCCACGTCACCCATGCCTGCTTTTTGGATAACAGGCTTAATCACATGTTTTAGCCCAAATGACTCGTTTAGCGAGTCCCGCACTAATTTAAACACACATGGAAACATACCCTAATTAGCAGGGTGTTACAACTTGGTGTTAGAGCTGTCAAGGTTGAAGGGTTTCTGATGATGGCCTAGGCATGTACACTTGTCGCTAAAGACAAGCTTGACTCAGGGTTCGGTAACTATTAATATAGTGATGTGTGCAATTGCTTAAATGAAATATATATGCCTTACCTGCTTGTTTAAATAGAATTCATGAGCTACTCTGATAGGGTCTGGCCCTTAACTGTTGTATGCATGTTAAAGATGTGCTTATTAGCACAAAGTCGCTTAAAAATGTTGTAAGATTGCTTATAAGCATCATTATTGCTCTTAAATGTCAGAAACGCTTATTAGCGCTGCTATATGTGCATGTATGCCAGAAGATGCTTATTAACACCGTTAAATGTTAGAAGGAATGCTTATTAGCATCGCTATCTGCCTATGCGTGCCAAAAAATGATTATTAGCATCGTTATTGCGCTTGAATGTTAGAAATGATTAATAGCATTATGTTATGTATATGAATGTCAGGAACGTGCTTATTAGTACTGTTAATGCTTGCGAATGTTAAGAACGTGCTTATTAGCACTTTATTTGAACATTAATATGAATCGCCATGCTTATTAGCATGATTGTATATGTGTGAGAGTATAGGGATGCTTATTAGCATTGACATTGCTTGTGAATGCAAAAGAAAGCGCTTATTAGCATTGTTATATGGACATGTAGGGTCAGGACACGCTCATTAGCGTTGTTATAGATACATGTGTTGGGAAAACTATAACGACTTGGATTTTCAAGACTCAATAATGCGGAAATATAAATGTTTTAATTTAACAATATGTCTCGAAAACCCGTATAAAAAAATCTTTTTTAAAAGTCGTATGGCCATACTTAACATTTAATACAAACATATTTTATGAATAGTAAAATGAGCCTAGTTTATGAAAATAACACAACATTTCCAAAACAAAACGGCTTCCCAAAAAGGTCAGTCCACATGTACATTCGCAAGGTAGACTCCAGAGCTCACTGCTCTGCCTTGCCCTTGTTCTTACCTACAACAGGAAACAACTAGGTAAGCGAAAACGCTTAGTAAGTTCAACTAGGTAAGCAAAAACAAAAGCATGGAGAGAATTAGGGTTTCAGATCCATTCGGACCCTACACAATCAATTTCAAGAACCCAAAAGTGTCCTGGCAAACTTATGCTCATGCCTGATAACCAATGACAAATTATTTCATATAAACAGATAAATTCCTGCACTCAGAAAATCCCAGAGCAAGCAGATATAATATATCACAATATAATTCGAGACCAACGCTCGATAACTTCCAACAATTCGGGCATAACACGCTCTCCAGCATAAATGCTAATCTGTAAGAGAGAACCGAGTCTCAACACTAAGATCTAGCCAATAAATATTCCCATCAAGGGTAACTATCGTGTTACCTAGGGCATCGCTACTTATCCAAGAGTAAATCCCTCACAAGGGTAACCTTCAAGTTACCTAGGGAATCACTACTTATCCAAGAGTGTAATCGAAGTTACACGGTTTTACAGAGACTTCTATGTTAATCAGTGGTGCTGGTGAGCAGTTGCCCCTAGGGTGTTCAACCTCACTCAAACTTGGCAACCCCTAGTATCTCTAGGCACTCTCACTGAATGACCAATATTCACGGCTACTATCCTGGAATAACTTATTAGAGCACTTGCTCGGGTTCTAACCGTTCACTGATTAAGTAAGCATGAGGGCCCCTAGGTCCCATTAATTTTGGCGCCCCTAGGTTTAAACTAACAATCCTCACCTCTTGGCCACTCATCGCGATAATGAACCGGACATAAATAAAAGCAAACAGTGTGACGGGGATCAGCCGTCTAGAATATGACTGATATCTATCAGTCATATTTTCCGAATCAGCACCAACTAGACTAACGTCTCGAGGCAAACTTTCTACGATAGCGTATATATGTGCATGTGTCTCTATACTAACATACAATACAATAGTCGTTTCATGTCACAGCCACACAATAGAAGTTGACCTACTTGGAGTCCTTTGCTCTCAGCAGGATTTCACCCTCCAATATAAAGTCCAGTTATGCTTAGCCAATACGCCAATTATCTATACAATATACTTGGATTAATTATGGCACTTCATAATTCATTATTATTATTTTGGACAGATTGGTCATTTAAAAAAAATCATTTGTAAGGATTAATGATCCTTATTTGGTTTTAAACCCATTAAGGAAATACATACAAAAATATTTGAGACTAAACCCTAAGTCTCGGGGAGACCTATCCTATGGGCTCAATACCTAGGCTTGGGTATCACAATAGTATTTTCCCACAATCTGCTAAAAATCTTATTCTTTAAAAGTATCGCTATTAACCTGTACTTTCAATAAGTCGGTCAAATATATGGAAGATTTTAGCCGGTATTATATCCAGAAAATACTAGTTAAATTCCTTAATAAATTTTCAAGAAATAAACTCTTAATTTTTCTTTTATTTTTCTTAAGGTTTTAATCTCTAAAACTCGTTTTAAGAAAATAACCTAATTTATCTTAATTAGGAAAACCATTAAAAATTTCCCATCTTGACTAGTTAATTTTCCAAAGTCAATTAATCAAGTTTACTTACTAGAAAAATAATTCACTTTATTATTTTCTCAAAATATAGGGTTTTAAACCCTCTTTTAATTTATTAACTTATTAATAAATTAATTCTTTTATTTTTAGAAAGAATAAAAATTCTTTAATAAAAATAATTCTCACTAATTTCAAAGTAGTATTTTAGGTCAAAATATGTTTTCAAGACTTACCAACATTTTATCTTGCAATAAGCAAAATTTTACTTTTTACCTTAAGTTCCAAAATCTCATTTTTACAATAAGTGTGAAAACCTCATTTTTTACATTTTTAACTACATACTTTCTTAGGACATAACTTGAAATTTATTACCAAAATTTCCCAATTCTATTTTTGGTACGCCATTTAGGTCTTTGTCAAATATTAGGTAAAAATGAACATTTTTTATTGGTGAAATTATTTTCCAACAATGAGGTAAAAATGACATTATTTTCAAGTCCTTAATTTTTCCAAACTTTGGCACTTAATAACTTTCAAACCGTTCAGTATTTTGTTACCAAATTTTACAGTGGAATACTAGGTTATGCCAAGATTATGTCCACCAAAGTATAGAAAAAAACTGGGTTCATTTGCCCTATACAATGCCTATCCAGACTTTGTCCCGAAATTAAGAATACGAAAAAATAGTTTTTTACCTAAACTTTGAAATAGCATAACTCACTCATTTTTAAACATTTTTTAGTGTTTCAAATGGTCAATTTTATGTACTTAATCTCAACAACATCACAATATAATTTAATTTTATAAAATCAATATACAGTGGATGGTTGACCCCTTGGGGATTTTGGTACCTATTTTAAAAAATCAACACACAAGCATCATAAAAATTATAGAGCAACTACCATAGCCATATTACATCACCAATAAGAAACTTTAAGCATTAAATATATAAAATAATGCTTAAAAATAAAAACCATACAATAACAACCATAAAAAGTAAACATTTTACCTCTTGTTGTTCTTGTTCTAGGTTTTGATGTTCCTACTAGCTTTGAGTCCTTCAAAACTCTTTCAATACCTTAACCAACTTCCCCCAACAACATAGATAGTTAGCTATTGAAATACCTATGGTTAAAAACTTTAAAAAGTCAAGTTTTTTGAAAATTTACCTTAGGGAAACCCTTCCTAGACCAAAGCTTTGGCTTCCAAGCCTCCTTAGTGTTCTTGAGGTTGAAGATGGAGAGAAAACTTGAGAGAGAGTTTTCAAAAAAGATGAGAGTGATTGTGAGAGAGAGGGGATCAGATTTGGGGGGTTATAAGGGTTTAGACTACTCTAAAATATCCTAAAACACTTGTGTATTTTACTATCCACTTGCCATTAACCCTAATATTTAAAATGGGATTTAAAACTTAATTAATTTTGTTCACATCATTTAAAACCTCACATGGCCGGCCACCTCTTTCTATTTCTACATTTATATATATTTTTTTATATACAGGTGAATAAACATTTTCTCAGAAGAAAAATCCAAATTGACTTTCTATAACATTTTTCACTCATAATAAAGTTATTATTATATTTTTTTAAAAAGAAAAAAAATAAAACTTAACACATAATAATTAAATTAAATGCCTCTCACGTTTAATTTAATAACCTAAGGTCCATTCATGGAATAAAATTCCACAATTCGGTAAAATTAAGCATGTCACACCAAATGCCCTAAAATTTCCATTTTCTCTTAGGTTTATTATTTTTGACCAAAAATTAATTTTTTATGAATGTATTTTATGCCCAAAATATATTTGCCATAGTTTTTCATTTTATTTTCCGAGATTTTTACCCGATCAGGGTTTTTGTGTCTATACAAGACCGAAAGTCTTATCTTGACTTTTAAATCACAAAATTAATAATTTGGCTAGCAATAACTCATGGAATAAATTCCAAACAAATATAATATTATTTAAAATAATATTCTTAATTCGGAGAAAAAAAATCCCGACCTGAGTTATTTAAAGGTACCCGAAAACGCAGGACGTTACAAAAACTTATACAGGATCTTTATTTATTTTCATGTAGATCTAAAATTAAACAAGTTAATATGAGACAACCTAGATTATGTTTCTAAAATTGAATTCAAAGATAAATAATGATAAGAATACTTACATTATAAGCAGCGGAATGAATGAGTCATTGCTTCAGTTTCTCGAACCTTTGTATCATTTGTGTCGCAGAGTATTACCAAGAAACTGAGCCGATCTTAAATTTTCTTCTCAGCCTTCCAAAGTATCCTTAGAATCACCTAGAACAGAGTGGGAAATTCTCAACACATGAAATAGATACAGAGAAAAGAAGAGAAAAGAACAATGAGGCTTAGAAAATGACTTATGTTTAGAAAGAATCTAAAACATATTAGAAACTTGTGTTTCAACTTCTCTGAACTTGTGTTTTCAACTCTCTCTTAGCATTCCTTTTATAGACTCAATTATGTCATTTATTTAATTAAAAAATAAATAAAATAATAGCCAATTAACAGCCCTAGGTCGAAATTATCATGGGCTTTAGGCCCGTGAGATTTCCCATTTGATTATAAGCCCGCTGGACTTAAAATCAAGGACTATATTATTTTATATTGATTTAGTTAATTAAATAATTATTCAAATCCTTTATCAAATTAATTATTTATAATTTGAACCTTGATTCAAACTTATTTATTAATATAGATACCAATTTACCTTAATTAATAAATCTGCAATAATTTTTCCTTTCTTCTCTAAATTGTATAACTCTGGGAAACTATCCAAAATTGACCTAGTCAACTTTGATAATTCTAATTAATAATTAAATCAATTAATTGAGACTATCTAGATTATTTTATCCAAGGTACATTGGGGACCATTGGCCTATGAAATCAAGCTCTAATAAGTTATCATAAATCTAACAAATAAATTTACTAACTTATTAATTCATCGTGACTTCACTAAAGACTCGGAATTGCATTCTTGAATTCATAGAACGTTTTATAAGAAATATAGATACGTTATTAATTATCCATTGTTACAACCATAATTGTCACTCAATCCTCTATACACGGTCTACAATGATATGAGACTAAAATACTGTTTTACCCCTCATTGTATTTTTTCCTTAAAACACTTAGTTCCATGTAAATGATATTTCAGTAAACTAATATTAATTACTGAAATGAGATCCCTATCATTTAGCACCTTGAACCAAACTAAAAGGAAACCATCATTTCACTTCTTCATCAGAAGCTATAGATGCTCATATCTATGATTAACACTCCCACTCAAGTATACTATTGAGTTCCCAAGATGTAAGTATGGGCTAGATTGAAGGGTAATGTAATGCCCCAAATTTCCTAATAAGGTTTAGGACCTTGATTAGGAGGTCGGGAGGGCCATAATTGATTTATTATGCTATTGAATGATAATATGCATGTTTAGGTGTATTAAATATGCATGTGAACCCATTTCTAAGTAATTGGGTGATTTTCATATTTTGGCCATTTCGGGCATATTCGGCATATATGTGATATGTGTGTGGTGCTTTATTATTGTGTGGTTATGCTAGGGTTACTCAGCACAAGACGATCCTAGGAGGTAAGCTAGTGGGAAAGTCACAACGGGATTTATTCTTGACTCGGAGTGAGTCAAGGGCTATTTATAGCATTACTGGGTTATTGGGTAATGTGAATAAATATTTGGTGATAAATTAGGAGTTAGCAAGATCAGGGGGAAATTCTAGAGGTTTTTACTATTTTATCCCCGGGAGTGTTTTCGGGATCCCGAGCGTTAGGATTTGGTTGAGGCTACTTAAACTTGAAGTAACCTTTTTAAAAGAATAAAAGAACGTTCTGTACGATCTCTCTCCCTCAAAGTTCCATTTTCGTCTCCCGATTGCATTTTCGAAGGTAACTTGAGATCTAGGGCTCAGATTCAAGCGAGGATCGAGGCATAGCGATCCTAGGGAAGATTAGAAGCTTATTAGCCGAAGGATTTAGTTGGAAACAACTCAATTAGAGGTAATTCAAGTTTTAAGTTTTAAGTTTTTAAGCTTGAATTGGACTTTGTGTTTTGATGAGTTTTTGTTAGATTTGAAGCTTGGGTTTTATGGGTTTTGGATCATAGGGATTTTTGGATTTGGAGGTGTTTTGGTATGTTTTTGGGAGGTTCTAAAAGGTTAAAATTGGGGTTATGGCTGGTTCTGGGAGGGGGGCCGCAACCCTAGTTCGAAGAAGCAGGAGGAGGCACTTTGGCCTTGCTGGGCCCTGCGACGTTGTGTGAGGCCCTTGCTCCTGATGTGGCTAGGGGCCGCGGCTCAGGTGTTAGGGTCGCGGCTCAAGCAAGGTGTTGAGGCCGTTTGGGTGTTTTGACCTCGGGAGCTTGGTTTTAGGCTTCGGGATCATTCCTACTACCCGGATTAGTGGGGTTTGATGTCTCGGAGGCTAGGTCTTGGCTCTGGGATTAGTTTTAGAACTTGAACTCATCGGGTCACCATTTGTGGTTGTGACTAGGTTATCACTAGAGGCTTGGAATCGGGATCGTGCTTGTGGCTCATTTATTGGTAACCTGTGCTTAGACCAAAGGTAAGAAAACTGCACCCCATATGTGACATGCATGATTATTCTTGATGCATGTTGGATGTTTAAATGTGAATATTGATAAAGAATTGAATGCTTAGCAATCTTGCTCATGTGGATATGGTTATTATTGAGGTATGCTGGATGAGTAAGTGTGATGCATGTGATGCACGAGAAACATGTGATTAGGGCATGCCATGAACATTGACTATGAGACTGATCAGAGCTTGAGTCTCTGTGTTTTTGCGTGATCATAATTGTGCTAGCAACTGTTAAGTAAGCAAGCTGAATGCCCTACGTTTGAATATTCGACATATGACATATGCTTGGTAGCATTGCTTACTTGTGTATGGTACTAACTCATTGGTTTGAATTAGCAAAGGTGTCAGTATCAACTGTGAAGCTGTGACTCATTAGTCAAGTTCGGCAGTGGTACTGGGCACTGGTCACACAGTGCTGACTCATAAGTCAGGAACAGCCTTAGCGTATTCAACGCAAGCCAACAAAGATTAGATCTAATCTATATCTGCATTAGATGACTCAACAAGAGCATTAATGCCGGTCCGACCTCAAGTTCAATGAAGTGACTTGCTTGTCAGTCACTCATTATGGTTTAACAGGATCTCAAAGTGATATTCACTCATCTATTCAGGGCTATAAGCTCTGTGTGATCATTCTGATCATCATTTTCATGGCTTTGGGTACTGAGCCCCGTAGTGACTTACTTGTCGGTCACTCAGTATGGTTTACCAGAACCTCAAGTGTTAAATCACTCTTCTGATTTGGATTGACTTGATAGTCATCCAATCAAGAGGGCAGGATTTCTTATCCTCGATTCCCCATCATTATATGAGATTATTTGCATGCTTGAATTGAGCTATATTTGCTAGGCATGCCAGATGTGATTTGATATGATAATATGATTGTTCATGAGCATATTGAGTTTTCTTGCTGGGCTTCAGATCACGGGTGCTATGTGGTGCAGGTAAAGGCAAAAGAAAGTTGGACCATTCTTGAGTTGGAGAGCTTAGGTGATGATGTGTACATATGCAGCTGCTTGACCGCCACGGCCGAGGTTTAAAGGAGAGGAACTAGGGTTAAACCTTGTTTTGTCGCTGAGATCGGCTGGTTGTAAATATTTTCTTGTAATAGACCTTTAAATTATATTTTTGGAATCCCAATGTATACAGTAAACATTCTAATGAAACGTTATATCTTAACCAAAAATTTTGATCCCTAAACCGCTAATCATACTTAGTTACATGATTTTGGCCAAATGACTCGATTAGCGAGTTTAGCACTGGTTACAAGGCACATTGTAACGGTTCCGGGAGTTTAGGGCGTTACAATTTGGTATCAGAACCTGTCAAGGTTTATGGGTTCCTGAAGATAGCTTCACTCAGGGAATGGTAACTATTTCTGTAGTTATGTGCTTAACTGCTTAAATAGAATGTAAATGCTTTACCTGCACATTGTATTAGGGAGCATGAGATTCTGATAGAGCCTGGCTCTTGACTAAATGATTATATGCTCCGTGAATATATATATGAATTTGATCATATGATTACCTGCTCCATGAATATATAATTGTAATATTTGCATGCTGGAGTTGGAGGCATGGTGTGAATGTTTGAAGAACAGGGATTATAATTGATGTATGAATGTCGTGGGCATGTTTATAGCACTACAAGTGGTTTATGAATGTGGTGTGGTAAGATTGATCCCGTGGTGGAAAGCTCTTGATATGCTCATCATGATTAATGGGCCGAGTTATTGACTACAGATTCAAACAGCAGGTTTATAGCCAAGGCAGATAATGAGGCCTGGTGGTGGTTATACAGAGGCTGGGAATTACAGCCAGGGTATCAGTTCTTCATCTGCTCCTATGAATTTTCAACAGATGATCATAGATTTGTAATCAAGATTGCAGAGGCACGAGGAAGAGATAAGGTGCCTGAAGCAACATCAGAATATGTTGGGGAGCACTTCTTCCTTGGTTATGCCAGGAGTGGCATCGGCTTTGGCTAAGCCTAAGGTTGAGAACAGATGAGAATTTCTTTGTGGAAGATTCCAGGAATATTACCCTCCAGTTTTCAAGGGAGGCCTAAATCCATTCGGAGTTGAGCAATGGATGGCCATGATCTGTTCCATTCTTGATAGTATGGGGCTGGTAGGTCATGATAGGGTGGCTTGTGTAACATTTGTATTGCGGGATGATGCCCAGATGTGGTGGGAAGTAATATCCCAAACACGAGACACAGGTGTGATGGACTGGAAAGAGTTTAGGTAGCTGTTCAACGTAAGATATTATTGTGATGCAGCTAAGACTGCTAAGTTGAATGAGTTTGTGAATCTTGTTCAGGGAAAGGCATCAGTAACCGAGTATGTTAACAGATTTGATGGGTTGGCCAAATTCACTTTAGACATGGTACCCACAAATGTAGCTCGGAAGGAAAGGTTTGTTCAAGGATTGAATCTTGGAATAGCTCAGGGTATTAGAGTTGCTCCAGTGCATGAAATTTCTACCTATGCTCTGGTGGTAGAAAAGGCTCTTGCTATTGAGAGCATAAGAAATGAGAAGAATAGTGGTAGGGAGCATGGAGCTCAGATAGTGCTATCTCCACTTATTGGAGCAAGCAAGAAGAAAAGATGGAAGACTTATCCATCATGCACTAGGTGCAAGAGGCATCATCTGGGAGAATGTCGAGCAAAGGCATGCTTTTCATGTGATATGGCTGGGCATATCATGAATAATTGCCCAAGGATAAGAGAGGATGAGAAAAAGGGGATGGATAGCTCGACTCCAGCTCGAGTGTTTATTCCGAGGCAATCAGAGTCTAAGACTGAGACTAGTTCCTTAGGGGGGCAGGTCAGTTTTCTAGTTCTGATTTCTAAGTTATCCTGATTGGTTTTGGTGCCATGTTATTCCTTTGTTTGTTGCATATATAGAAGCATAAAGATGTTATGCAAATCACATGGTTATGTTATGATGAAAATTACTGATAAGTGGCTTTGATAAAGCTGGTTATGACTGGCTTTGGTTTGATCTGGGATTTGTATTAGTTTAGTTAGTGTGGGGCAATTTTAAATGGCAAGAAAAGAAAAGTATCTCTTGGGCTTGAGAGGGGAAAGCCTTGTGGCAGTTGGCACTGTGCATAGATTTAGTATGCTGATGACATCTGTATTGAGAGCTAGAGCTTTAATGCAGAGAGATGCATGGAACTCCTAGTTAGTGTGGTGGATACCACTTAGATTGTGCCAGTAGAATCAGAACAGACTGGATAAGTCTATGATTTTCTAGATATGCTACCAGGGGATCTGCCATGGTTTCCTTTATGTGAAAATGGTAGAATGGTAATTGGATTAGTGCCAGGGGTGGAGTCAGATTTAGGGCAATATTTTGAATGGTTCAGCGGGAGTTTTAAGAACTTAAGGTTCAGCTAGTGAGTAAGATGGTGTTCTCCAAGGTAGATCTTGGATCTGGTTAGTACCCGCTAGAGATCAGGGAGAAAGATATGTAGAAGACTGTTTTATATCAGATAAGGGCACTGAGAGTGCTGAGTATGTCTTGAGAATTTGTTTAATGCCAAGTGTTTATGAATCAGATGAACATAGCATTCAAAGGTTTATTTGAATGGGATTTGTGATCGTCTTGGACGATGGTTTTGTGCTGTATTCTCGGCAGAAATTCTCCAAGGTCAAGGAATGCCTTAAGGGCAGGAGTTTCCTTGGGTGGTAAGAATATTACAGGGCCTTGGGAAATAGTTCTGAGTCTTCTTGCAGATCAGAATCAGTTAGTAGGTGGTTATGACACCTCAGTGACAGGAGAAGTGATTGCTTATGCATCATGTTGGTTAGAGGATTTGACCAAAACTAGAGTAGAGGTTCTGGTGGGCCGGGTGGCCAGTTTTATGCTTGAGATTACTATCTCAGAGAAAATAAAAAGGAAAGATAATTAAGTGAACCACAGATAAGAAAGATTGAGTGGAAAGTCTTAGTTGGATTAGCTAAGGGTTTTGCAGTGTCAGGTATGAATTTATTATCGTATAAGGATCAGACTTGGGATCTGATGGACACTAAGATTAATTGGGAGATTCTGGATGAATCTCATGCTACTCTTTTATTATCTTCATTCAGGCATCATGGAAATGTAACAGGATATGCAAGCTTTATAATGGTGGCCTGAGATGGAGAGGGATGTAATAGAATGTGTGGTAAAGTTATTAATCTGTTAGCAGGTCAAGACAGAGTATCAGGAAACAGCAAGGCCATTGCAGCCTTTGAGTATTTTGTAATGGAAATAAGGAAACATCGCAATGGGTTTCACGGTGGGATTGCCTAGGTTAGCGGGTCAGCGTGAATTGGTTTGGGTCATTGTGGACCAGTGTTTTAAGTAATTTTATTTTTGTCAGCAAGGACGAATAATACAGTTGATCAGTATTCAGATCTCTATGTGAGAGAGAGATAGTGCGCCTTCATGAAATTCAATGTCTATCTTATCAGATGAAGACTCTATTGTTACTTCCAGGTTATGGGAGGGTGAGGGAAGGCGATGAGTATATATAGATGGGATTCAGTGCAGTTCATTGTTCTCAGACTGATGATAATCAGAGGGAGAGTTGTCTAGTTATTGGAAAGGTACCTTATGAGCTACGGTATGGTAGAGCATGTTCTTCACCCATTCATCGAATGAGATGGGTGGGATGTTATATGTGGACCATTGAGATTATTAGAGGTTGGAGCTTGGATACTCACTTCTCAAAGTAAATGGAAAGTTTTACTGAATTGAAAAGCAGGAACATGGAATTCCAAGTAGAAGAATATATCTTCCTTAAAAGTATCACCATGGAAAGGGGTGAGGAGTTAAGGGAAAGTTGAGCCCTAGATCATTTTAACAGTTTGAGTCCTGGATAGGATTGGTTAGGTTGACTTTGGATCAACCTTATCTTTAGCACTGTCAGTTGTACTCAGTGTGTTATGTATTTCCATGCTGAGGACATGGGTTGAAAGAAACTCATGAGTTGAGTTATGAGAATCTGGGGATTTGAGGGTAAGTTATCTTGTAAGGAATAACCAGTCCATATATGAGACAGAAAGAATAAGGTTCTGAGGAGCAAGAGAGTACCTTGAGTTAAGGTATGTTACAGAAACAGTGACGTTGAGGGAACGACCTGGGAAACTAGAATCCGTTGTGCGGAATTCTTATTCCAGGCATTTCAGATAAATTTCGAGGACGAAATTTCTATAAGGAGGGGATAGTTATAATGCCCCAAATTTCCTAATAAGGTTTAGGACCTTGATTAGGAGGCCGGAATGGCCATAATTGATCTATTATGTTATTGAATGATAATATGCATGTTTAGGTGTATTAAATATGCATGTGAACCCATTTCTGAGTAATTGGGTGATTTTTATATTTTGGCCATTTCGGGCATATTCGACATATATGTGATATGTGTTCGGTGCTTTATTATGGTTTGGTTATGCTAGGGTTACTCAGCACAAGACGATCCTAGGAGGTAAGCTAGTGGGAAAGTCACAACGGGATTTATTATTGACTCGGAGTGAGTCAATGGGTATTTAGAGCATTACCAGGTTATTGGGTAATGGGAATAAATATTTGGTGATAAATTGGGAGTTAGCAAGATCAGGGAGAAATTCTAGAGGTTTTGACTATTTTGGCCCCAGGAGTGTTTTCGGGACCCTGAGCGTTAGGATTTGGTTGAGGCTACTTAAGCTTGAAGTAACCTTTTTAAAAGAATAAGAGAACGTTCTGTACGTTCTCTCTCCCTCAAAGTTCCATTTTCGTCTCCCGATCGCATTTTCAAAGGTAACTTGAGTTCTAGGACTCGGATTCAAGTGAGGATCGAGGCATAGCGATCCTAGGGAAGATTAGAAGCTTATTATTCGAAGGATTTAGTTGGAAACAACTCAATTGGAGGTAATTCAAGTTTTAAGTTTTTGAAAGTTTATAAGCTTGAATTGGAATTTGTGTTTTGATGAGTTTTTGTTAGATTTGAAGCTTGGGTTTTATGGGTTTTGGATCATGGGGATGTTTGGGAACTTTGATTTTTGGATGTGGAGGTCTTTAGGTATGTTTGTGGGAGGTTCAAAAAGGTTAATTATGGCTAGTTCTGGGTGGGGGGTTGTGGCCCTGTTCTTGGGCATCGCGACCCTAGTTCGAAGAAGCAGGAGGAGGCACTTTGACCTTGCTGGGCGCCGCGGCCCTTGCTCTTGATGTGGCTGGTGGGTGCGACTCAGGCAGGGTGTTGAGCCCGTTTGGGTGTTTTGACCTCAGGATCTTGGTTTTAGGCCTCGAGATCATTCCTACTACTCGGATTAGTGGGGTTTGATGTCTCGGAGGCTAGGTCTTGGCTCCGGGATTGGTTTTAGAACTTGAACTCATCGGGTCACCATTTGTGGTTCTGACTAGGTTATCACTAGAGGCTTGGAATTAGGATCGTGCTTGTGGCTCATTTATTGGTAACCTGTGCTTGGACCAAAGGTAAGAAAACTGCACCCCATATGTGACATGCATGGTTATTCTTGATGCATGTTGGATGTTTAAATGTGAATATTGATAGCATATTGAATGCTTAGCAATCTTGCTCATGTGGATATGGTTATTATTGAGGTATGCTAGATGATTAAGTGTGATGCATGTGATGCACGAGAAACATGTGATTAGGGCATGCCATGAACATTGACTATGAGACTGATCAGAGCTTGAGTCTCTGTGTTTTTGCGTGATCATAATTGGGCTAGCAACTGTTAAGTAAGCATGCTAAATGCCATACGTTTCAATATTCAATATATGACATATGCTTGGTAGCATTACTTACTTGTGTATGGCACTGACTCATTAATCAGAATTGGCAAAGGTGTTAGTATCAACTGTGAAGCTGTGACTCATTAGTCAAGTTCGGCAGTGGTATTGGGCACTGGTCACACAGTGCTGACTCATAAGTCAGGAACGGCCTTAGCGTATTCAACACTAGCCAACAAAGATTAGATTTAATCGACATCTGCATTAGATGACTCAACAAGAGCATTATTGCTGGACCGACCTCAAGTTCGATGAAAACTAAAAGCGCTTGTGTGACTTACCCATCTGTCACTCATTTGTTTATGCTGGTGACTACCCATCTGTCACTCATCTGTTTAAGCTGGTGATTACCCATCAGTCACTCATCTGTTTAAGCTAGTGACTACCCATCAGTCACTCATCTTATTAGAGCCATTGCAGGAAAGCCCAAGTAACAGGTTCATTACACGGCTATGGGCACCAAGCCCCATAGTGACTTGCTTGTCAGTCACTCATTATGGTTTAACAGAACCTCAAAGTGATATTCACTCATCTGTTTAGGGCTATAAGCTCTGTATGATCATTCTGATCATCATTTGCATGGCTTTGGGTACTGAGCCCCGTAGTGACTTACTTGTCGGTCACTCAGTATGGTTTACCAGAACCTCAAGTGTTAAATCACTCATCTGATTAGAATTGACTTGATAGTCATCCAATCAGGAGTGCAGGATTTCTTATCCTCGATTCCCCAGCATTATATGAGATTATTTGCATGCTTGAATTGAGCTATATTTTCTAGGCATGCCAGATGTGAGTTGATATGATAATATGATTAGCATATTGAGTTTTCTTGTTGGGCTTCGGCTCACGGGTGCTATGTGGTGCAGGTAAAGGCAAAAGAAAGCTTGACCATCCTTGAGTTGGAGAGCTTAGGTGACGATGTGTACATATGCTGCTGCTCAACCGCCACGGCCGAGGTTTGAAGGAGAGGAACTAGAGTTAAACCCTGTTTTGTCGCTTAGATCGGCTAGTTGTAAATATTTTCTTGTAATAGACCTTTAAATTATATTTTTGGGATCCCAATGTATACAGTAAATGTTCTAATGAAACGTTATATCTTAACCAAAATTTTTAATCCCTAAACCGCTAATCATACTTAGTTACACGATTTTGGCCAAATGACTCGATTAGCGAGTTTAGCACTGGTTATAAGGCGCACCGTAACGGTCCCTGGAGTTTAGGGCGTTACATGTAAGCTGGTAACGAACAAGTCAAAGAACTCGAATAATACAATCAGTTAGAATACTAAACACTCAGAATTGAGATTGAATTGACCTATGGTCAACTATATGATATGACTAGAATAGATAATAACGATATGTTTACTTATCCTATCAATTATCAATATCGGTCCAGTCAGATGTAACAAATACATCTGATTTTATCTACTTTGCTAATGTTCTAGAAAGAACATAACACTGCAATGTGTAAGTAGATCATATCGTAGATTGGCAATTCAGTGTAAATCTTGTGCACTGACTAAGCTTAGGACTAACTTATTTTGAACATATAATCATATTTATATTCCATTGTAATTACGTCACTATAAATACGATTAGCTATATGCTCGGGATTTAATAGGAGTTTATATAAAATAAATAATCATGAAAATAAAGCATGTGAGCAAAGTGATTGACCAAGTCAGAAAGAGATTTCTGTTCTTTTATTGATAATAAATGAGATTACAAAGAAATTGGGTTTAAATTAGGGCATGAAACCCCAACAACATGTATGCTAGGATATGCTTATTAGAAATGTTAAATGTTAAAGAAAGGCCTATTAGCATCACTATTTGTCTGTAAGTACCATAAAATGCTTATTAGCACCGCTACTTGTTTATAAATGTTAGGAAGTGCTTATTAGCACCATATTTGGATATGAATATGAATTGACATGCTTATTAGCATGACTGTTGAGTGTGAGCGTTTGTTTGTTCGGTCTTGGGTCATAGGGAGGCAAGAGGTTTAGTTATTACTACATAACTGGCCGAATTGATTACTGCAACAAGGTACACGTTTGGGAGTATGCTTCCAGGGCAATCAGATCTGTAAGTAGGCCAGGGAATATAGGCCAAAAATTATAATTAGGGTCAGAACCCTCCGCCAGCTCCTGAAAACTGGCAAAAAGTGCTTGCTGATATGCAAGCTAGGTTGCAGGGGCGGGAAGAAGAGATTTTCCAGTTGGGATAGCGCAGGTTCCGGTAGGGAACGCTGCGTCAGTGCCACCACCTGTTGTTACAGTATTGGCCGTATAGCAGCAGTTTGAGATAGAGAACCATTGGGAGTTGTTATATGAATGGTTAAGGAAGTAGCAAGCTCCGATTTTGAGGGTAGCGCAGATCCACTTAAGGCAGAGCAGTGGATGGCTATTATTACATCCATCCTAGAATTTATGAGGGTGATGGGCAATGAGAGAGTGGTCTGTGCCACATACATGTTTTGGGAGGATGCTTGAATCTGGTGGGAGGTGGTGTCCCAGACTAGGGACGTAATCACAATGAACTAGGAAGACTTTAAAACTCTATTTAATGAGAAGTATTATAATGAGGCAATTAAAGCTAGAAAGGTTGAGGAATTCAGTTGATTGCTGCAAGGGAGTATGTCAGTAACAGAATACGCCCTGAATTTTGACAGATTAGCCAATTTCGTTGTAGACTTGGTGCCCACTGATGGAACGAGAAAGGAAAGATTCCTTCTGGGGCTACAACCTATGATAGCCCAAGATGTCAGAATTACAACATTATTGTTGGGCATAGTGCCCTTTAAGAAATTAAAGTACTTCATTATTTATGAAATTTATAAAAGAAATATTTTTATATATAATTAATGTTTATTATTATTGAATAATATTTAGATAAATATCAGAAAATTTCTAATTCATTGATGTAGCTATAATCTTGTATTGGTACGAAAGGATTAAGATTATAGATAATGAATTAAATAGTCCGCAATTTATATTAAAGTTATGGAATCTTTAATTAAACACTGCTAGTAGAGTTCACTAGTATTATGAATACATGTGATCTAGATCCAGATCACTGGTGTAGTAGGACATCTTAGTGGAAGTTCTTTTTACAATAAGATTGTATAGGACTGGATCAAATATGTATTTAACTCTTTATTAAAATAATGAATACCATAAAGAGTTATAATCATATCACTTGATGATGATATGCAAATCTATCTAAATCTTGAAGTTATCATGAACTCTTGTTTATGTTATATGGGTCCTTTGATTCACTCGTTAGGGTCTGTCAGAAAGATCAGGCTAAAAACTTTTGTTTCGGGGGCTCATTAACATAGATGGTCGAGGACATGATTTACAGATATGGAATCCAAGCTTTCTTCATATGAAGATTGGATAATGGCTCCCTTAAGTGTTAATTCTGGAACTGAACAGTTTGAGGCCTCTAATTCATAAAAGGTTTATAAATTAACTGTTCGCCAGTGAATTAATGGTACTTAAGAATAAAGAGGTAATTAGAAGGGTAAAACGGTAATTTCACCTAGCTCTAATTATGAACCAATTATTGGATGATTGAATTGCATGTAGTGATTGAATCAATGGACACTTAATAAAGTACTCAGTAAATATAAATCTATAATTACAAGAGTGCAATCCCATATTTTTAGTGGAATTATATTGTGATTAATAAATAAGATTATTATATTAAAAAGCTTTAATTAATAATCTAAATTTATTGAAGCTTGGAATTATAGGTCCATAGGTCCCCGAATCGACTCTATAAACATTGTACATGGTAAGAGCATCAATAGAACAAGTTTGGGTATATTTGTCAAGAAAATTAGTTTATGGGCAAATACATAATTATGAGATAATTATGGAAAATATATTTATTATTTAATCAATTATAATTTTCGTAATTATTCATTAATTAAATAAAATAATTAGTTTTGAATTAATTATGTCATCTTATTTTGAATTAATTTAAGAAATTAATTTAATATTTAAATCTTGAAATAAATTTAGATAATTGTTGGGAAACTTCCTGATAACCGAGCTGAAATCCTTGAGCACTTGACACAAGTGAAGATTAATCTTCCTTTGCTTCACATCATAAAACAAGTGCCCGCTTATGCCAAAATCATCAAGGATCTATGCACTGCAAAAAGGAAGCATCATGTTAAGAAGACTGCTTTCTTGACTGAGCAAGTGAGTACGGTGATTGAACAAAAGGAACCGCCGAAATACAAAGATCCCGGTTGTCCCACCATTTCTTGCCAAATTGGGACCCATGAAGTCAGCCAAGCCTTACTTGATCTTGGCGCAAGTGTAAATATCATGCCTTACTCTGTATACTCGCAACTCGGTCTTGGAGAAATGAAGCCAACATCTGTTGTGCTACATCTTGCTGATCGTTCCACCAAAAAGCCTAAGGGTATTGTTGAGGATGTATTGGTTCAAATTGAAAAATTCTAATACCCCGTGGATTTTCTTATTCTTGATACCCAATCTATGGTGAACATGGAGTCTAAAATTCCTATTATCCTCGGAAGACCATTCCTTGCCACTACAAATTCTTGATAAATTGTCGGAATGGTCTAATGAAGATATCATTTGGAAACATGACTCTTGAAGTCAATATCTTCCACATCGGGAAACAACCCCGAGAAGATGATGAATGCTATCAAACATTTATGATTGACACTATAATTCCCGAGGAGGTTCAATTGCGAAGCAACTTTGATAATCTTGATGAACTCTTCATTCTGTCTGACAACGAAAGTCCCAGTTCTATTGAGTCTACTCTTGCAAAATCAGATCGCATAGACTCATGCCATAGAAGGACTCAGTTTTGGCAACGCCGCTTTGAAGAGCTACCTCGTGAGAGGTCACAGCCAAATACTTCAGCCGAAGAGGTTCCAATTGTTCAATTGACCCAACTTCCTAAGGGTTTGAAACATGCCTTCTTGGGAGATGGTGAAACCTTTCTAGTTATCATCTCATCCAACCTTCAAAATTCTCAAGAATTACAGTTACTCGAGCTACTGCGGACGCATAAATCTGCGATAGGTTGGACGCTTACTGATATCAAAGGTATTACTCCTTTAATTTGCTCCCATCAAATCAATGTAGAGGATGAGGCTATCCCCCGAAGAGACCCTCAGAGGCGACTGAACCCCACGATGAAAGAAGTTGTAAAAATGAAGTTTTGAAATTGCTAGACGCTAGTATTATTTACCCTGTAGCAAATAGCAAATGGGTAAGTCCTACTCAAGTCGTGCCCAAGAAATCTGGTGTCACCATTATCCAAAACGAAAAAGGGGTCCTTGTCCCCACAAAAACGGTGGCGGGGTGGCGCATGTGCATTGATTATAGAAAATTAAATGCCGCCTCCTACAAAGATCATTTTCCACTCCCATTCATTGATCAAATCCTTGAACCTATAGCTGGTCATCCATTCTATTGCTTTCTTGGTGGCTATTCTGGCTATTATCAAATTGAGATTGCATTAAAGGATCAAGATAAGACCACTTTCACTTGTCCCTTTGGCACTTTTGCTTTCCGGCATATGCCATTTGGCTTGTGTAATGCACCAGCTACTTTCCAAAGATGCATGATGAGCATCTTTAGTAACATGATCGAAAAATCAATGGAAGTATTCATGGATGACCTAACCGTTTTTGGAAACTCCTTTGAGACATGTCTTCTTCATCTTGAAGCTATTTTAAAACAATGCATTGAGAAAGGACTTGTACTCAATTGGGAGAAATGCCACTTCATGGTATCTTCTGGCATAGTCTTAGGCCACATTGTTTCTGAAAAAAGAATTGAGGTTGATCAATCCAAAGTCGACCTTATCTCCAACCTGCCGACTCCTAAGATTGTCAAAGACATTAGATCATTTCTTGGGCATGCTGGTTTCTATAGGAGGTTCATACAAAAATTTTCAATGATTACCTGTCTGCTAAGCAACCTCCTAGCCAAACATGCCACTTTTGAATGGACACCTAAGTGTGAGGAATCATTCCAAACGCTTGTCAATTCACTCACTTCCGCTCCCATTATTCAGCCACCCGATTGGAGTCTTCCTTTCGAGATCATGTGTGACTCCAGCAACTTTGTTGTGGGAGTTGTGCTAGTACAACGAAGGGAGGGGAAACCCTTTGTTGTCTATTATGCAAGCCGAACTCTCAAAAGTGCTCAAATGAACTATTCCACTACTGAAAAAGAGTTGCTCGCTGTTGTCTTTGCCCTTGAAAAATTCTGATCTTATTTGATTGGATCGCCTATTATGATTTTCACAGATCACTTCGCCCTTAAGTTCTCCTTTCCAAAAAGGAAGCTAAGGCGCGATAAAGACGGTGGATCCTTCTCTTGCAAGAATTTGATATAACAATCAAAGACAAGAAATGTGTTGAAAATGTCATCGCGGACCACTTGTCCTGACTTGAATTCAGCGATCCCACTGATGGTCCACCTATTCATGATGATTTCCCCGAGAACAATTGCTTTCTATTGCTAAGTTACCGTGGTATGCTCATATTTTCAACTACTTAGTAATAGGTGAACTCCCATCTGAATGGAGTTCGCAAGACAAACGCAAATTTCTGGTCGAGGTGCGAAATTTCTTTTGGGATGACCCATACTTATTCAAGTACTTCCCCGACCAAATCATGCGAAGATGCATCCTCAACGATGAGGTGTCTAGTGTGCTGAATTTTTTCCACAATGATGCTTGTGGTGGTCACTTTTCTGTGAAGAAAACCGTTGCAAAAATCTTACAATGCGGCCTTTACTGGCCCACTTTGTTCAAAGACACCAATGATTTCTGTCGTTCTTGTATATGGTGCCAAAAGTTAGGAATTTTATCCCGTCGGCACATGATGCCTTTGAACCCAATTCTTGTTATTGACATATTTGATTGTTGGGGGATAGACTTTATGGGACCATTTCCACCTTCTTTTGGCTACCTTTACATTCTTCTCGCTGTGGATTATGTTTCCAAATGGGTTGAGGCTGTACCATGCCGAACCAATGATAACGCTACAGTTGTCAAATTCTTCAAAGAAAATGTGTCATCAAGGTTCGGTACTCCTCGCGCTATCATCAGTGATCAAGGCACTCATTTTTGCAATAGATCCTTTGAGGCTCTTATGCGCAAGTACGGTGTACTTCATAAAGTTGCAAATGCCTATCATCCACAGACTAATGGTCAAGCTGAGTTAGCCAATAGAGAGATAAAACACATTCTGGAAAAGACGGTAAATCCCGACCGCAAAGACTGGTCTACATGTCTTTTAGACGCTCTTTGGGTATACCGCACTGCTTCTAAGTCCCTTCTTGGGATGTCTCCCTATTAGCTTGTCTTTGGAAAAGCCTATCATTTACTTGTCGAGCTCGAGCATAAAGCGTATTGGGCTATCAAAGCCCTAAACTTTGATCTGAATGCCGCAAGTATCAATCGCAAACTCCAGTTGTCTGAAATTGAGGAGTTGAGAAACGTTGCATATGACAATTCCAGGATTTATAAAGAAAAATTGAAAATCGCTCATGGTAAACTAATCCTGCGAAAACACTTTGAGCCAAATCAGAAAGTGTAGCTGTATGATTCTCGCTTGTACTTGCACCCCGGTCAACTGCGATCGTGATGGACTGGTCCATTTATCGTGACACAAGAATTTCCCAACGGGTCTGTTGAGGTCATGGACCCAACCGATGGGAGAATTTTTCGAGTAAATGGCCAAAGACTGAAGTATTACATTGAGAGTGTGAGTCGTGTTGAGGAGGTCCTTTTTAAGGACCCAATCTATACACTCTGAAGTTTTGAATGGTTTGCGTGTTTGTTCTTTTTATTTTTACTTTTTGTCTTTCTTTTATTTTTGTATGTTTTCGTTTTTGTATTCTGTTTGTTTTGGGGTATTGTTACCAGGCTATTTTCGCTCTCGCCCCATGGACATGGTCATCTCCAGGTGTTCTCTCTCTTTACCTTTTTCATTGATTATTCATTTTGACATTGAGGACATTGTCTGATTTTTGGTTGAGGGTGGTGAGCATGCATTGGTTTTCATTTGGAAAATCTTATTGTTGTGTCATTAGCATTCATTTGGTAAACATTATTGTCTTGTTGGATTTTTTTTTAAGTCAATTTTTCTCAAAATTATCCAAGCATGAGTATAATTTGTTGGTTTGAGTCAGTTCTTACTATGTTTAGCTATTAAGAAGTGATTTTTAGAGTTCTATTGTGCACTTTCCAAACATATAATAAATTGGTCGTTAACACAAATAGTTGAGAGAAATTTCAAGTTTAAAGTTTTTCATTTCTTGGTGAGTTGTGAGAGTTGAGAAAACAACTTTTTGAACTTTTATTGATCATTTGAGTTGGTAAAGTCACATCATTGGAATTTAAAACATGACATTTACTAGAGGGATGTTTTTCATATAAGACTGAGTCTTTGTAATAATTTTTAAATTTATGTTCAATAGATTTTGTTTGTAATTTCCTTTCATTTTTGTGTTGTCTCTTATAAAAAAAAATTAAAAAAAAGAAAGGGAAAAAATGATAAAAAAAAAAGAGAAGAAAACAATAGAAAAAGAAAAAAATAATAGATAAATGAAAAAAAAAAAAAGAACAAGAGCAACACTTCCTTATATTATTTTGTAGTTGTTGAAAAAAAATATATTTCTATTACTATTATTTTGTGTAATTGTATTAAAAAAACAATTTTATTATCATTATATTTCATTTTCTTATTTATCATTTCTAGTTAGTTGTCATTTTGTTCTTTGAGTTTTCTCATGTAAATCCCAAAGATTGTTTGTCATTTGAATTCCAATAAGTTGATTTGCCTATCTTGTGATCAATACTTGTTCAAATTGCTTGTCCTAAAAAGTTTATCTTTTCTCATTTGAGCGTAAACTGTTATATTTCCAACCCTAAGAGTGAAATCCTTCCCATACAAATACTTTTAATGTTTGTGAGGAATTTGGAGTTGAGACATTTATACTTTTGAGATTTTCGATACTATTTGTGTTATGTCTTATGATAACAAGAATATGGTTTGGTGCACACTCACACAACTCTGGAATCACAATTTAAGTAGCTTAGATAGTAATTTCTGACTTCTTTATGATACTTTGAAAATGCCTAGATGATTTTGCTTGGTTTGACTTGATTATTCAACTTGATAATTTTGTTTTTCGCTTGAATTGCTAGGGACTAGCTAGCAATAAGCTAGTTGGGGGTTGTGATTAGTGCTCAAAAATGCAAATTCATTAGTTTTAAAGTGTAAAATAAATTAAGTTTTAATTAATATTTTCATGAATTTATTGTAATATTTGTTTTAATTGAAAATATTAATTTTTAGTTTAATTTATTTTTAATTTTCAGGAAATAATTTGCATTTGGACAATAATAAAAAGATAGAAGAAAGAAATAGTTAAAATTGACAAAAAGAGAAGAGAAAATGGTATTTTTTTAGATTAGCCCAGGCCCATTTTCCTCCCCAGCCGAGCCGAGCCATGCGCCACCTGTCAGCTTCACCCTGTTGCGTCACCTGTCCCTAGCAGCCCAAACTCCTTTAGCCCAACGTCAACCCCAGCGGCCCAAAGAGCTCATCCTGCCCAGCCTTCCTCAGCATTCCCAGCGCAAGCCTCCAAAGGTCCAACGCATCTGAATGCCCAGCACCCCAAACGAAGGCCCAGCTCTGCCACGGCCCAACCAGCCATTTTCCTTCAGCAGCCTGCCTACGTGGCACATTTTCATTGGCTGGAAATGGGTCAAAACCCACTTCTGCCACCAACCACCTTCGACTCATATTTTGTGGGTATTGGGCCTTGCAAAATTGCTATTTTGAGCTTTAAAGTTCACACTTTGTGGTATTTTTAGAAAAATAGTCTTTTGACCATGCACCAAAATAAATAGGTTAATATTTATAATAAGATTTGATTTTTTCAAAATCATATTTTATTATTAATATTTCAGATTTATTTTGTAAATCCCGTTTTGTTGTTTAATTTCTTTTTAGTCCTTTTTTCCCTCTATAAATAGAGACTTTTTCTTCACAATTGGTATGTAATTTTCGGGAGTAAAGAAACTATAGCAAAATTTCTACTCACTTTCTTCTCATATTTTCTTCTTAGAATTTTGTGAGAATCATGTGCATAATGGCTTAATCTTCCTAGGAAGGTTAGGGATGATTCCATATGCTAGTGATGTTATTTTGCTACTTTGGTTTACTATGTTCTTAATGAAATATATTTGAGTTATTTATGTTCTTTCATCCCTATCTCTATTTTGTTATCTTTATTTACTTATGCTAATAGTATATAGGATTAGTCATGCTCTTTCTATGTACTTCTAATTAGTAAAAGTAATAATGATACATAATTTTATGTTTAATCTTCTATTGCATTATTGCCTTTGGGTATTTTGTCATTTTTAGATTTTTCATAAGATTAACATTGTGCTTTTAAAGTAAAGAACTTTATAACTCAAATGGATTTTTGTTAGAAAAGAATATGGACTTTAATATTAGATTTTCCAAGTAAATGTTGGGATGTGAACTATTTACTTGTGTATTTTTGTAAATCAAGTAACCAAGTAACTAAGCAAGCATATGGATGATTCTTGAAACCTTTCCATTTCTCAAACTCTTGATTACATCTTACCTTTATTTCACTTATCTAATTTTATCATTTCATCAAAAAGACAACATCAAAATATCAAATCTCTTTTCATTTCCATCTTTTTATTTATTTCTTGTTACTAATTTTTGTGTTATTTTCTACTAATCTTTTGAGTTTAGGTTACCTCCTTGTGGATCGACCGCTCGATTATACTACAACCACCGCTTAATGGTTGTCACGATTTGGGTGTTAAACAAAACTACACAAAACTTTAATAATGACAACAAATTATTGAAAAAAAAATTACACAATCAGATTTTATACATTTTACTCGTAGTCATTTACTTTTTTCTAAAAAAAATTACGCAATAAGATTTTATTTTTAACAAAATACACAATCAATATTTTATACATTTTACACACAACCACATTTTTTTCACAACAAAAAATTACACATGCATTTTACACAATAAGATTTTAGGCACAAAAAAAAACCACACATAATGAAGATGTAAAAGACATACTTTACATCTCCAAAGCAAGCTCGCCAAGCTAAGCTTTCCTTTTCCTCTCCAAAGCAAAATTCTATCAAAACACCTAAATCAAAATATTAAATACAATATTCACACTAGGTACACGACATGTAGAATTTCTACCGCCCGACAGGTAGAATTCTTTGTAGATGACTTTTGTAATGACCCAAAAATGCTAATAAGGTTTAGTGCCTTGATTAGAGTGTCTGGAGGGGATAATTGGATATGTGTGTGATTAATTGATTAAATATGTGACTATGTTCCATGCATGATTTATGTGATAATGTGAATATATTTATATGCATGTTTATGGGTATTAAATATGCATGTGGGCCCGTACTTGTTCATAAGGGCATATCTGTAATTTTGGCCCGTTTAGGGCATAAATGTGATTATATATGCTAAATGGTTGTGACCACATTATTATGTGGATATATTTGTAGTTTAAGGCTTGAGGCAATCCTAGTAAGCGGATTAGCGGAATAGTCACAGGGAGGTTTAATTCCCGACTCGAGGTGAGCCTAGGGGTATTTGGGACACTTAACATATTTTTTAGATTTATCGAGTAACTGGTAAGTATTTGGTGATTAGTTGGGCATGTCGGGATTAATTGAGAATTGGTAGGATGACTCGAGGAATTAGCGGGAATCATAATTAATGACTGTTTTACCATTAAGGGCAATGAGAAGGCCGAGTTGGTTTTAGGGGCATCTCGGTCTTTTTCTTAGTTACGGGATACACTCAACAGATTTTAGGAAATACCCAGAACCCACCAGAATTCTCAAATTTCATCACTCTCTCTCTCCCTTTCACTCACATTCTCTCTCTCCCTTTCCTATGCTTTGAAGTTGAGGGAATTTTAAAGGAAAAAGCCAAGGAATTAAGCTCGAGGACTGGAGAAATTATGCTAGGAACAACTAAGGAATCTCTAAGGATTAAAGCTTCTAACTGAGGTATGATTTCAGGTTTTAAGATGCTAATTTTCTTGCTAGTTTTGATCATGTTGGGGGTTTTGAGGGAGGGTTCTTAATTTGGTATTTTGGGGAGGATTAAACAAGTGATATAGGCTATACGTGTTGATTTGTGGTGATAATAATAATTCTGGGCCTCGTTTTGGTTTTGGTGTATAGTTAGGATAAATTTCGAGGATGTAGCTGGGAAAATTATTGGAGAAACCCAGGGATTTATGGGTTCACGGGGGTCCGCCGCGACCCTAAGGGGCAAGTCGGGGCCCGCCTCCCCCTTGGAGCATGAGGCTGGCGCCTCTGTCCCGAGGCACACCGTGGCCCTTAGGGTTAGGTTGCGGCCCGCCTAGGTAGCCATAGCCTAGGTTGGTTTTTAGGCTCGGGGAAGCTCGGGGATTTAAACCTAAGCGCTCGGGATGAATTCTACTACCCGGTTTAGTCGAATTCAAGTCCCCAAAGGCTAGTATTTGTTTCCAAAACATTTAATTGGATTAGAATTTGATAGTTATCCATTGTTTCTTGTGACTAGGGTTACCGTTAAGGCTCAGGACTAAGGATCGTGCTTGGAACCGTTCTTTAGCCATCACTCTAGACTCGAGGTAAGAAAACTGCACCCAAGTGGTTTTGAATGGGACTGAGACTCCCTGTAAATGAACATATGTGTTCTGTAACTTATATATCTACTATGTGTGATGTGAAAGTACGACGTAAGGGAGTCGGGGTTGATGATAAGCATACTGAACGCAGCTCAGCCTAAGTGAGCTGGGATCAGCTAAATAACCAGAGGCTCGGCCTAAAAGTGCCGATACCTAAATATTTGTATTACAGATTGAGTTATATGTTTGAAAGTATATTTTTATCATTGCCTAGCTTAATACTTGTATTTTGTTGATTTAGTGAACTGATTGGATTAAAGTTTGTTATATACACTCGTTGCTGTCTATGCTTGTTGTTTATGGTTTTCTTGCTGAGCCTTGGCTCATGGGTGCTACGTGGTGTAGGTAAAGGCAAAGGAAAGCTGGACCGGCCATGAGTTGGAGAGTTTTAGGGGCGGTATGTACATTAGTAGTTACTCGACCACCACGGCCGAGGGATTTATAGGAATTAGAGCTCAAAACTGTATTTTGCCATTTAGACTGACTTTTGTTATATTAACTTTTGAGGGTTGTATCTGTCATGTAAACATTATTTTTGGGATCCAATGTATCAAACACTTGTTTTAATGAAAATCAACCATTCTACGATCAAAATCTTTTAACCCTAACTTATCAATTTGATTTAGAAACACATTTACGTTCAAATGACTTGATTAGCGAGTCTTGCACTATTTTAAACACACAATGTAACGATCCTGGTTATCCAGGGTGTCACAACTTGGTATCAGAGCTATCTAGGTTTAAGGGTTCCTGAAGTCTGGCTGGGCATGTATACTCGCCGCTAAAGACAAGCTTGACTCAGGGTTTGGTAACCGAATATGTGATTATATGTTTAAATGTATAAATGAAATATAAATGCTTTATCTGCATGATTAATAGGGAACATGAGATATACTAATAGGGCCTGCCCCTGACTGCTATGTGAATATGATAAGGTATGCTTATTAGCATTGCTACTGTATGCGAGTAATTGTTTAAATGCTTGTTTGCATCATGATTGTGATTTGTGGCCTGGATATTTGCTTTGGACCATGGAATGAATATGAACTTGTTATTATTGCCTCACCAACCAAGTCGTGGATTACAGATAAAATTGGATAGTCATGCATCCAAGGCGATCAATTTGACTAGCCGGCACCGAGGTCGAGGCTAAAGATGATGAGCAAGGCCAGAACCCTCCGCCAGCCCTTGAGAACTGGCAGCAGTTTCTTACTGATATGCAAGCTAGACTTCAGAGTCAGGAAGAGGAGATATGCCTTCTGAGGCAACAGGCTCTGTCAGGAAGTGCTGCACCCAATTTTCCACCTGTTGTGGCACCAGCTGTACAACCACTTGAGATTAGGAACAGGTGGGAGCCAATTTATGAAAGATTTAGGAGGTAGCATCCTCCAATCTTTGAGGGAGGACCAGATCCACTTAAGGCTGAACAGTGGATGAGTATGATCACCTCTATCCTGGATTTTATGAGGGTGGAAGGTGATGATAGGGTGGCCTGTGCCACCTATATGCTTAGAGAGGATGCCCGTATTTGGTGGGAGGTGGCATCACAGACTCGAGATGTTTTCGCTATGAGTTGGGATGGGCGTAGAGATATGTTCAACCAGAAATACTACAACATTGTCATCAAGGAGGCAAAGGTAAATGAGTTCACTGGGTTGGTTCAGGGCAGCATGACAGTTACTGAGTATGCTCTAAAATTTGACAGGCTAGGGAAGTTTGCACCATATTTAGTGCCTACAGATGCATATATACATGACAAATTTGTTCGAGGGCTTAATGTTATGATAGCCCGAGATGTGAGGTTCACATCAGTGCCTGGGGAGATGACTTATGCCCATGTGTTGGAGAAAGCCCTCACAACAAAGGAGGTGGGGAACAAGATTTGAAGGGAGAATGCTACGAGATGGGATGTCCGCAGGGCAGTGCCTCCATATACAGGGTGTGATAGGGAACGAGGCCCCAGTGATCAGAAGAGGAAGACCCTTGACACCTCAACTACTACTGGTTCTGATAGGAGGGGCCAGGGTGCTAAGGTTGGCTGCCATGGAGGTTGTGAGACATGGAGGAGCTATCCATAGTGCACTAGATGCAAGAATCGCCATTTGGGCGAATGTCGGGCAAAGGCTTGTTACTTGTGCAGGGTAGTTGGACACCTTAAGAAAGATTTCCTGACATTGAAGAAGGAGGAACCAGGGAAGGTGGACAGCTTGACTCCAGCTCGAGTGTGCACCTTGACACAGGCAGAGGATGAGGCTAGTGACAGATCAACTTTCTAACGATGGCTGTTCATATACTGTATTGATTGACTCTGGTGCTACACATTCATTTGTTTCTAGTAAAGTGATTGATAGATTGTGTTTACCCAAAAAACGGCTCCTAATGATGTGGCAGGATCGACCTACACGTGGCAACTTCAAGTGAATGAATCTTGTTCGACCATCAACCAGAGAGTTATTGATTTATCAAGCCCCACGCTTAGGTGCGACCAGTCTGGTCGCATACTTTCATTTACTTCCTTTTGGATATGCAATCTTGTAATATTTGCATTAATTATATTTTCTTTTATTACCATGATACGCAAGTCTTAATTGTAATTAAGGCCCATCAGCCCATGTACCTTTCTTGAGCCTATAAATAAGAATCAAAGGGCTCAAGGAAGGGACTTTTTTTTGGGACTTTTGATCTTTGTATCCTGAGAGAAGAAGATAGTATGATTTTCACCGAAGTTATAATCGGCCCAAGACTTGTGAAACTCGTGAACCCTAGTTCATTGATCACAGTGTTGGGATTCAATATCAATAAGAACACTAAGTGGACGTAGGTCATTACCATCCAATTGTGGCCGGACCACTATAAATTGTTTGTGTCATTTTCTTTCCATTTGATTTTTCTTCTTGTTTTCATCTCATTTTTTATCGTTTATATGACTCTGTGTCGTTGACCAATTTGAGGGTCAATAGATTGTATAGGCCTAGTGAGTATTATACTACAGGGTTTGGGACTATACTGCCTACAAGGGAGCTAGTAGTTTTTAAGAGATGGATTAGAGTGCTGCCAGTGATGGTGGATAGTAGAGAAATGTGAGTAGATTTGATTGAGTTGAGTATGGATGATTTTGATATGATTTTGGGGATGGATTGGCTAGTCAAATATGGGGCCACTATAGATTGCACGAAGAAGATGGTGACTTTTGAGCCTGAGGGTGAGGACCCCTTTGTTTTTGTGGGTACTATGCACGGAACCCCGCTTTCCTATGATATCAGCGCTAAGGGCTAGGGACCTATTACAAGGAGGTTGTATAGGTTTCTATCTAATGTGGTGGATACCAGTAGTGTTACGCTAGTGGGGTCGGGAGAGACTAGACTGGTATGCGAGTTCATGGACGTGTTTCCTGAGGACTTACCGGAACTGCCGCTGCACAGGGAAATTCAGTTCGTCATTGAGTTAGAGCCTGGTACAGATCCAGTGTCGAGGGCACCATATAGGATGGCTTCGGTAGAGTTAAAGGAGTTGAAGATATAATTGCAGAAACTTCTAGACTTGGGATTTATCAGACCTAGCTTCTCGCCATGGGGCGCTCCAGTTTTATTTGTGAAGAAGAAGGATGAGACTCTGAGAATGTGTATAGACTACAAGAGTTGAACAAGTTGACCATCAAGAACAAGTACCCCTACCAAGGATAGATGACATGTTCGACCAGCTGCAAGGTAAGACGGTATTCTCGAAGATTGATCTTGGATCTGGTTATCACCAGCTGAGGATCAAGGAGGAGGATATTCCGAAGACAGCCTTCCGTACGAGGTATGGGCATTATGAGCTCTTGGTCATGTCGTTTGGTTTAACCAATGCCCCAGCAACGTTTATGGATCTGATGAATAGGATGTTCAAGGATTTCTTGGATCAGTTTTTTATTGTCTTCATCAAAGACATCTTAGTTTACTCTAGTTCAGGGGCAAAGCATGAGCAGCATCTCCAACAGGTATTACAGAGTTTGAGAGAGCATCATTTGTATGCTAAGTTTAAGAAGTGTGAGTTCTGGTTACCGGAGGTGACATTCCTTGGACACATTGTTAGTGGAGATAGGATTAAGGTTGATCCGGCCAAGGCAGAAGGAGCTAGGGATTGGCCGAGGCCATGGAACGCCTCGGAGCTTAGGAGCTTCCTTGGGCTAGCAGGATATTACAGACGGTTTGTGAAAGGATTTTCAAACATTGCCACATCATTGACTGAGTTGAAACGGAAGAATCTAAAGTTCACCTGGTCAGAGAAGTGTGGGGTTAGCTTTCAAGAGTTGAAGCGCCGATTGATTACTGCTCAGGTGTTGAGCCTCCCTCGGAGGAAGGGAAGTTTGTAGTGTACTGTGATGCATCAAGTCTGGGATTGGGATGCGTAATGATGTAGAATGAGAAAGTTATTTCCTATGCGTCACAGCAGCTGAAGGCGTATGGGCAGTGGTATCCTACCAATGATTTGGAACTAGCAGCGGTGGTGTTTGCACGGAAAGTATGGCGACATTAATTGTATGGGGAGAAGTGCGAAATATAAACCGATCATAAGAGTTTGAAGTATTTCTTCACCCAGAAGGATTTAAACATGAGACAGAGACGTTGGCTGGAATTGGTGAAGGACTACGACTGTGACATCCTTTACCACCCAGGGAAATCCAATGTAGTGGCAGATGCTTTGAGCTGGAAGGGGCTAGGACAATTGTTTAGCTCGAAGCATATATTGAAGGAATTAGCAGAGGAGGTGACTAGAGCGAGGATAGAATTGGTTGTGGGCCAGTTGGCCAATATTACTTTACAGTCTATCCTCCTAGAGGGGATACGAAAGGGTAAGTTGGATGATGCACAGTTGTAGGAGGTTAGAGGGAATTTCCTAGTTGGAGTGGCTAAGGATTATTCTATTTCAGAGAGGGGTTTACTGCAGTACAAGGATCGGATCTGTGTTTCGATGGATATGTTTATTAGACGAGAGACACTTGATGAATCCCATACCACACCGTACTCACTCCATCCAGGCACCACGAAGATGTATCAGGATCTACGAACTTTATACTGGTGGCCTGGGATGAAAAAGGATGTGGTTGAATACGTAGCCAAGTGCTTAACTTGTCAACAGGTAATGGATGAACATCAACAACCAGCGGAGTTGTTACAGCCTTTGAGTATTCCCGAATGGAAGTGGGAAGATATTACCATGGATTTTGTGGGAGGCTTACCCAGGACAGTGGGGCAACATGACTCCGTGTGGGTGATAGTAGACAGGTACACCAAGTTAGCTCACTTTCTGCCAATGAAATTGACCTATATTGTGGATCAGTACGCGGAGTTATATGTGAGGGAGATTGTACATCTCCATGGGGTTTCTAAATCTATAGTATCAGACCGACATCCCATATTTATCTCCAAGTTTTGGAGTGGTTTGCAGAAAGCTATGGGAACTCAGTTGTAGTTCATTATAGCCTTTCATCCTCAGACAAACGAACAGTCTGAGAGGACAATTCAGATATTTGAGGACATGCTTAGAACATGTGTGCTAGACTTCGAGGGGTTTTGGAGTAAGTACCTCCCGTTGATTGAGTTTTCGTACAACAACAGTTATCAATCAACGATTGGAGTAGCTCCATTTGAGATGTTATATGGAAGGAAATTTAGATCGCCCATTCATTGGGATGGGATGGGGGAAAGGAAGTATTTGGGACCGAAGATTGTTCAAAAGACTAATGAAGCTATTGAGAAAATCCGAGCTCAAATGCTCGCTTTGCAGAGCAGATAGAAAAGCTACGCTAATCCTAAGCATAGAGACGTGGAGTTCCAGGTGGGGGACCATGCGTTTCTGCGAGTTTGACCATTGCGAGGGGTGAGGAGAATTGGGAAAAAGGGAAAGCTGAGCCCTAGATTCATAGGGCCTTTTGAGATCTTGGAGAGGATCGGGCAGGTAACCTATAGATTGGCTCTGCAACCGTCATTATCAGGAGTTCATGACGTATTCCACATATCTATGCTTCGGAAGTACGTCTCAGATACGACTCATGTGTTGGATATGAGGGTCTAGAGCTATAGATTGATTTTTCGTATGAAGAGCAACCTGTTCAGATCTTAGACAGAAAAGACAAGGTTCTAAGGAACAAGACGATTCCTGTAGTCAAAGTATTATGGAGGAATAACAAGTTCGAGAAAGCGACCTGGGGCTATAGACAACTATACAGGATCAGTATCCTAATTTATTCAGGTAAATTTCGAGGACGAAATTCTCAATAGGAGGAGATAGTTCTAACGTCCTAAAATGTTAATAAGGTTTATTGCCTTGATTAGCATGCCGAGAGGGCATAATTGGATATGTGTGTGATTAATTGATTAAATGTGTGACTATGTGGCATGCATGTTTATGAGTATTAAATATGCATGTGGGTCCGTACTTGTTCATAAGGGCATATATCTGTATTTTTGGCCCGTTAAGGGCATAAATGTGATTATATGTGCTAAATGGTTGAGACCACATTATTATATGGATATATTTGTAGTTTACGGCTCGAGGCGGTCCTAGTGAACGGATTAGCGGAATAGTCATAGCGGGGTTTAATACCTGGCCCGGGGCTAGCCTAGTGGTATTTTGGGACACTTAAGATATATTTGGGATTTATCGAGTAATGGGTAAGTATTTGGTGATTAGTTGGGTATGTCAGGATTAATTGGGAATTGGTAGGATCACTCAAGGAATTAGCGGGAATTGGGATTAATGACCGTTTTACCTTTAAGGGCAATGAGAAGGTTGAGTTGGTTTTAGGGGCATCTTGGTCTTTTTCTTAGTTAAGGGATACACTAAGCAGACTCTAGGAAATACCCAGAACCCATCAGAATTCTCAACTCTCAGCATTTTCTCTCTCCCTCTCACTGACGTTCTCTTTCTCTCTTTCCTATGCTTTAAAGCCAAGGAAATTTTGAAGGAAAAAGTCAGGGGATTAAGCTTAAGGTTTGGGGAAATTAAGTGGAGAACAACTAAGGAATCTCTGAAGATTAAAGCTTCTAACTGAGGTATGATTTCAGGTTTTAAGTTGCTGATTTTCTAGCTAGTTTTGATCATGTTAGGGGTTTTGAGGGAGGATTCTGAATTTGGTATTTTGGGGAGGATTAAACTAGTGATATAGGCTATATGTGTTGATTTTGAGGTGATAATAAGAATTCTGGACCTGGTTTTGGTTTGGGTGTTTAGTTAGGTTGAATTTAGAGGATGTAGCTGGGAAAATTATTGGAGAAACCCAGGGATTTCTGGGTTCACAGGGGCACGTCGCGACCCAGTTCATGAGCGCTGCGACCCGCGTGCCCCAGAAGGCCATGGGAGGGCTGTTGATTTTTGGGCACGCCGCGACCCTAGGGGGAAAATCTGACCTGAGGCACGCCGCGACCCTTAGGGTCAGGTCATGGCTCGCCTAGGCAGCCATAGCCTAGATTGGTTTTTAGGCTCGGGGAGGCTTGGGGATTTAAACCTAAGCGCTCGGGATGAATTCTACTACCCGGTTTAGTAGAATTCGAGGTCCCAGAGGCTAGTATTTGTTTCCAAAACATTTAATTGGATTAGAATTTGATAGTTATCCATTGTTTCTTGTGACTAGGGTTACCGTTAAGGCTTAGGACTAAGGATCGTGCTTGGAACCGTTCTTTACCCATCACTCCGGACTTGTGGTAAAAAAACTGCACCCAAGTGGTTATGAACGAGATTGAGACTCCTTGTAAATGAACATATGTTTTTTGTAACTTATATATCTACTATGTGTTACGTGAAAGCATGACCTATGGGAGTCGTGCCTGATGATAAGCGTACTGAATGTAGCTCGGCCTAAGCAAGCTGGGATCAGCTAAATAACCAGAGGGCTTGGCCTAAGGGCGCTAATACCTAAATATTTGTATTACAGAGTGAGTTATATGTTTGAAAGTATATGTTTATCGGTGCCTAGCTTAATACTTGTATTCTTGTGATTAATTGAATTGATTGGATTAAAGTTTGTTATATACACTCGTTGTTGTCTATGCTTATTGTTTATGGTTTTCTTGTTGAGCCTTGGCTCATGGGTTCTACGTGGTGCAGGTAAAGATAAAGGAAAGTTGAACCGGCCATGAGTTGGAGAGCTTTAGGGGCTGTGTGTACATTGGCCGCTACTCGACTGCCATGGTCGAGGGATATATAGGAATTAGAGCTCAAAATTGTATTTTGCCATTTAGACTGGCTTTTGTTATATTAACTTTTGAGGGTTGTATCTGCCATGTAAAAATTATTTTTGGGATCCCATGTATCAAACACTTGTTTTAATGAAAGTCAACCATTCTATGATCAAAATCTTTAACTCTAACTTATCAAGTTGACTTTAGAAACACATTTACGTTCAAATGATTTACTAACGAGTCTTGCACTATTTTAAACTCACAGTGTAATGTTCCTGGTTATCCAGGGCGTCACAACTTATGTAACATCCTCCTAATCCAGGACCATTACCCTGTGTACTTCAAATAGTGCCAGACTTGCTAATCAATTCCCTTGGTTATAAATGTGTAACTAAGTTTAATGACAAAGGTTAGGGTTAAAATTTTTTGGTCAATTGGAAAAGTTGACTCTTTATTTAAAAGTTTAGTATATACATGGGCTCCCAAAATTAAATAAAGAGATGTTTAAAAGGTTATATACAAGTCAAAATACAAGCCAGGCCGACCTAGGCGACAAAATAAAGGATACTGTAACATCCCAAATTTCCTAATGTGGCTTAGTGCTTGGATTAGGGGGCCGGGAGGCAACAACTATGTTATTCTGTGAATTATATTATAATATAATTATGATTGCATGTTAGAATTATTAAATATGTGTATGTGTGCCCGTTTCTTATAAGAAGGGTATTTTAGTAATTTGACCTATTCAGGGTATAAATGCAAATATGTGTTTGTGTGATTGAGACCACATTATTATGTGCATATATTTGGGTTGCTCGACGCGAGGCGATCCTGATGAGAAAGTTAGCAGAAAAGTCACAACGGCGTTTTATACCCAGCTCGGGGTGAGCTTGGGGGCATTTTGGTAATTTAGTACATTACCGAGAATAGGTAATGGAAAATTATTTGGTAATCATGTGAGAATATTGGAAGTAACGGGAATTATAGGACGTAAATTGTGAATAGCTGGTATGAGACAAAGGACAAAATTGCCCTTGAGAACATTTGATGATTTGAAGTAAAATTAGGTTGTTTCTAGTTGGGTTCGGCTAAAGAAAAACCCAGAAAATCTGGGTTCGAAGGGCTGGGTCGCGGCCTTGTTCTTGGTGTGTCGCGGCCCTATGAAGCAAGAAGGAGCCAGGAGGGCTTGGAGGCAGAGGCGGGCCGCGGTGCCTCGGGGGAGCGCCGCGACGCATGTGTGGTTTTCCAGGGAGGTCGAGCCTCTGATTTAGAGGCGGGCCGCAGCATGGGTCCTTAGGGTCGCGGCCCTTAAGGGGATATTTGGCCCTAGGAGTGTTTTTAGGTCGGGAACTTAACCTTTTGGGCTCAGGATCGATTCTACTTCTGTGTTGGGTGGAATTTGATGTTCCGGAGGCTAGGACTCGGTCTAAAAGCCTTTAATCACTTGATGTTGATGGAATTATTTATTATGGTTGTGACTAGGTCATCGCTAAGGGCTCGGACCTGGAATCATACTCAAAGGGCGTCACTAGTAACTTGCGTTTGGATCGTAGGTAAAAAAACTGCACCCAGTATGTGATTGTGTGATGAAGACTTAGCCCAATGGTTAAAAATAGACATGATTAAGGCTTTGGCCCTGTTAATGAGTATGATTATAATTATGTTGGTGAATGTCTGGTTAAGCACACTAAAGTGCGCATGATTATGATTATGCCTATGTATGTTGTTGAGCGTATTATAATACATTGTCTTTGTATCTGTGTATGATAAATGAAATAGGTGATTGTCCATTGTGATTAGTGAGCTCGGTTTATAAACCAGGGGATTGTTAGGATGTTAGTTGGGATTGACTTATTAGTTGAGGTTACGTTGGATTTTGAGAGACTCGACTTATAAGTCGAGGGTACTAAAGCTTGGACTTATAAGTTGAAGGCTTGTAAGGCTCGACTTATGAGTCGAGGATCAGTATGACTCGGCTTATGAGCTGAGATTGGTATTATGCATGTGGAGTGTGGGCCACCATGGTTGGGCCACCCTGGGAGTGCGACATGCACTTGACTGGCTCGGATGCCAAACAAACGGAAAGGGAGTGCGACATGCACTTGACTGGCTCGGGTGCCAAACAAATGGAAAGGGAGTGTAACATGCACTTGACTGGTTCAGATGCCATACAAATAAGGAGGAGTGCGATACGCACTTGTGTAATCTTGTGGTTGTTAATCTGTGTAATCTGATAAAGGGCCAAGCTTAATAGTCAAGATTATGACATGACTATTAAGGCTTAATAAACTGATGCACTCAGCTTATTAGTCGAGAGTTTAAAGGCTCGACCCAGGAGTTGAGGGTGGCAGTAACGTGCCATACGTTGACCGATAGGGTTAAGCCAATCCAGAAGCGAGACACACGCTTGAATGCTTCTAAGGTCGTCGGAAATGTTAACATCACACCCTCTTGGCCAGCTTTAGGGCCGACTGTACAAAATATGGAGATGGACTCTAGTGTGGCTCTATAGCCACTCAGCTAAGTTAATTGCATGTGTTAGTAGGATTATTGATACTAGGCATGTTAGTTGTAAATCGATGATGTGATAATGTACTGCTTATAAGTATGATTATGTTTTCTTGCTGAGCCTTGGCTCACGTGTGCTAGTTGGTGCAGGTAAAGAAAAGGAAAGGTTAGACCAGCCATGAGTTGGAGAGCTTCAGGGGTAGAGTGTACATATGCGGCCTGCTCGTCCGCCACGGCCAAGGTTGTCAGTTGGAACTAGAATTGAACCCTGATTTTTCCACATAGGTCGGTTGTTGTATTTGTTTTTGGGTTTGCAACCGTTTTTAATTACAATGAAATTCCATGCATGGAAGTTAAACATTTTTAATAAATCGTTTAGTTTGATCGAAGTTTTAGTACCTAAACCTGTAGTTAGTTTAATTAGACGATTTAAACTCTGATGACTCGTTTAGCGAGTTAAGCACTATTTAAACTACACAATGTGACTGTACTTATTAGGAGGGTGTTACAACTTGGTATCAGAGCGGCTTAGGTTTATTGATTCTAAAAGATTGGCTGGGCATGTACATTCATCGCTAAAGACAAGCTCAACTCAGGGTTCGGTAACTATTTTTGTTAATCCATGTTATCTGCCTAGTTGACGTATGAATATCTTATTTGCATGCTTGATTAGGAAGCATGGGTTATATTGATAGGCATACTTTTATTAATACAAGTATGCATACATATTAATCTTATATCTCAACCAATTAAATACAAACACAGTTATAACTATGTTCCTTAACAGGGTCGAGCCCTAATAACACAGACAATCACGTTTAACACGTACTGGGTGCAGTTTTCTTACCTCATATCCGAGTATAATGTATAATAAGAAAGACCCTCAAGCACGATCCTTTCCCGAGCCCTAGTGGTACCTAGTCAAAACAACATTAAATGATATTCATCAATATCGAGTAAATAAAGGCTTCCGGACTGAGTCCTAGCCTCCGGGACCTCAAATTCTACTAACCCGGGTTGTAAAATTTGTCCTGAGCCCTTAGGTTTAAGTTCCCATCACTCAAAACCTATTCTGGCCAATTATGCATATGCACGCCACGACGTGCCTCAAGTCAGAGATTCCCAGCCCCTACCTTCCCAGGGATACCTGTCGCGACTCAGCCCTGAATGGTCACTGTGATGTCCAAAATTTGCTAATAAGGATTAGTGCCTTGGTTAGGGTGTTGGGAAGGCAATAAATTATTTAATTGTATTATTATGTGATTAATCATGATATATGTGCATCATTATTTGATTACTTGAGTTATGATATGATAGGACTAGATATGCATGTTTAGGTGTATTAAATATGTATGTGGGCCCGTTCTGGTTAACAAGGGGCATAATTATAATTATGTCTTTGTTACGACTGAGATCACATTATTATGTGGGTATATTCACGATATTGGGCTCAAGGCGATCCTAGTGAGTGGATTAGCAGAATAGTCACAATAGGGCCAAATACGTGGCTCGAGGTGAGCCTAGAGGCATTTTGGGAACTTAGCGTGTATTCGGGATTTACCGCGTAACAGGTAGTTATTTAGCAGTTATTTGGGTATGCCAGGATTAATTGGGTATCTATAGGACTACTTGAGGAATTAGCAGGAATGTGGCAAATGACGGGTTTGCCCTTGGAGGCATTATAGGGCTAAGAGTTGATCTAGGGGCATTTTGGTCATTTTGGTGCCAAGGGGATAGACTTAGGCTTAGCACCTTAGGAGTCTAGAACAAAAAAAAAACAAGCAGCACTCAGTTTCTCTCCCACACTCTCTCTCTCTCTCATTCGGCTCTCTCTCTTCCCTCTTGGTGTCCTAGGGAGATTTGTGAAGTTCTTGAGGAATTGGACAGAAATCCAAGAAGTTGAAGCTAGGATTAGGATCAAGGGATAGTTTAGGGTCAAATTACTGTTGAGGTAAGGTCTGTAACTCCATTTCTTCTGTAGATTCTGAGTTTTAAATTCCATGTTTTGATGTTCTTGAGCTTCAAAGCTCAAGGTAGGATTTAAGGGTTTTGTGGGAATTTTTGGATATGTTGTGGTGTTAAATTGTTGCTCTAGATGTATTGCTTGGGTTTTGTAGCTCAATTTTGGATTTACCCATTGCTTGGGGTAAATTTGGATGGGTTTAGCTCAAAAAAATGCAAGGGAAATGCTAGGGAATTCTGGGTTTCGAGCTCGAGTCTCGGTGCTGTTCTTCAAGTGCGGGCCTGTGTGCATGAGAAGGCCCTAAAGGTTCTCTGAAATTTCCTAAACACCGCGACGCGAGTTGGGGCACACCGTAGCCTGTGTCCCCCAAGTGAGAGTCTCAAGCTCTCTGGCTTGTAAAGGGTCGTGGCGCCTCTGAGGAGCGTGCAACTCAAATGGAAAATGTTGGCCAATTAGGGTTTTTAGGCTTGGGAACTCAAACTTAGGGGCTCAGGAAGGATCCTACTACCCAGTTTAGTAGAATTCGAGGTCCTGGAGGCTAGTATATTATTCCAAAGATTTTAATCGGTTTAGATTGTGGTGGTTATTTATTATTACGTTATGACAAGGTTTTACCACTAAGGCTCGGGATTAAGGATCGTGCTCAGGGTTGCCTTGTACTATCTGCTCGGGACTCAAGGAAAGAAAACTATTTGTGCCCGTAGAGCAGGGCATGGCCCAATTATCTGTGCTTAGTATTATGTGTGAATGTCTGTAATTGTTATGTCATGTATATGTTTGTGATGGATCGGCAAGGGCCGAAAACGACGATAAGAATATTGAATGCAGGTCGCCATGGCATGGCCATTTAGGGTGTTGTACTCACCCGCTCGGTTAGGACCATGGACCTGGTGCCTGGTGACCCACCTTGATCAACTTAGGTCGTTGTTGTGAATTGTCTGTTGTGTTTGTTTAGTTATGCATTTACTGAAATGAATTTTATATGTTATTGTTACACCCAGATTTCAGAATAGAAATTATGGTCTCGAAAGACAGACTCGTAAAATGTATGCTCAAAATAAGCAAGTGTGCCCCGTCATCAGCATTTACGCGGATTAGGTTTGACAGTCTCGCTCGGTATTTAGACGACGACGATGGAATTGGTAAGCTCGAAACTACGTACGGTCTCGAAGATGTTTTGAGGTTACAAATCAAGCTCTAATCTACAACTACAAGGGTTCAACACTTGTATAAATTCTTGATTTGTTTGTATTGGTGATTGAGTATCAGTCAGGAAGGATCGAGCCTGGGCATTGCGAGCTTGAAGAAGATGATCTCGATAAAGTTACTTGCTAAAGATGAGGCTAATCAAAATGATGAGCTCGTGATGTTGGTTGACCTCGAAAATATGTATGTTAAATGTTCAAGATCGGTAATCACGAAGTCGATAATCTAGTTTAAATACGGTTATTATTTGAAAATCCCTATTTCTTGGGGATTTGTTGTAATTTGATAATGAATCCCAATTATCATGGGATATTATATAATTAATGCATTTATTAGTATATATTTGAAATTTGAATTATAACTTCCTGAAATAAGGGGGAAGATATTTTGTAAACCAGCCAATAAATAGACTGGAGAAATTCATTTGTAGATACGCTGAATCTGATACTAGGAATACCCTGCGAAAATTGCTTTCTAAAAGCTTTGAGAGAATTCTGTCATTCAATAATATTGACTCGTAGACTAGGCGGATTTTAACTGCCGAACCACGTAAAATATCGTGTGTGTTTTATTGATTTTCCTAATTTTGTGTTTAGTGCTCTTCTATTCTAAGTTGACGAAAAACGACGTCAACAATTATGTTTATGGAGATTTCTTGCTGGGCCTTGGCTCACGGGTGCTCTATGGTGCAGTTAAGGGCAAGGGAAAGGCCATCTGTAACACCCTAATTTCCCTATTATGGTTTAGTGCCTGGATTACAGGGTCGGGAGGAAATAATTGAGTTAATTAGGTGCTTATGTGTTACGAGCATGTTATTATGTAAATTGTATTATGATATGATTATGCTTGCATGTTTAAGTGCATTGAATATGCATGTGGGCATTTTCTAATTAGAAGAACATTTTCGTAATTTTGACCTAGTGAGGGCATAATTGTGAATATGTGTGATATATAATTGTGAACACATTATTATGTGGATATATTTGAGTTACCTGGCACGAGCCGATCCTAGGGAGCAAGTTAGTGGTTTAGTCATAACGGGGTCAAATACCCGGCTCCGGGTGAGCCTAGGGGTATTTTGGTAATTTAGCACATTACTCGGGTCTATAATGTAATGGGAAATTATTTGAAAATCATTTGAGGAAATTAGAGATAATGGGAATTTATGAGACGTTAATTATCATTAACGGGAGAAAAGCGGCAAAAGACGTATTCGCCCTTGGGGGCGTTTAATGAGTAAGAGTTTAACTAGGGGTAGCTTGGTCTTTTGCCAAGTTGGAGGGACTTAAGCACTAGAATGTTTCAGGGGAAGGAAACAGAACACTAAGGAAAACACACTCTCAACTTCTTCTCTCTCTCTCGCTACACACACTCTCTCTCTCTCATGCACTTGGGATTTTTGCTGAATTTTAAGGAGAAATGCTTGGAAATTGAAGGTTTAAGCTGGGAATTCATGTAGGAGGAAGATAAGGGGCATGGTTCTTCAGTGAGGTAAGAATATACTATGTTTTCTGGTGAATTCTTGCCATGGTTTAATTTTTTGCAGAATTTTAAACCAAGGGATGAGTTTTGATTTGGGTTAGAGATTGAGTTTGGTTTTTGAAGTGTTTGTACTGCTTATGATATGTTGTTTCGAGTTTTAAACTCATTTGAGACTTTAAGGCAAGTTTGGGAGGAGATTTGGGAGCTTTGGCTCGGGGAAAAAGGATGGAAAAACCCAGTTTTTCTGGGTTCGCGTAGGGGCTCCTCGGCACCGCAACGCTATTCTTTTGAGCCGCGGTGCTAGGATGTTCCAAGGCAGGGGGCCCTAGCTGTGTGCTGCGGTGCTAGGCCATTTTCAAGCGTCTTCATTTTGCATTTTTAGGGAATAGACCCATGGGCTCAGGGGACGATTTCACCACCCTGTGTGGGGGAATTGGATGCTCCAAGAGCATGGGATTGGTCTCGGGGTTAAATTATGGAATCAAATAGTAATGAGAACGTTATTTGTGGTTTATGACTAGGTTACCGCTAGGGCTAGGGAGGGGATCATTCTCGGGAGTCGTGCTTGCTGGTCTAATGGTTGCACTCGGACCAAAGGTAAGAAAATTGCACCTGATGCAGGAGATGCATGGTTAAGGCTCAACCCAGTTGATTAATGTAATATGTTTTGGGCTCGACCCAGTTGTCGAATGTAATACAATTAGGTCCTGGCCCAACTGTTAAATGTGAACATGATTAGGGCTCGGGCCCAGTTAACGAGCATGATTATAATTGTGCATGTGTATATCTCTGTTAGTACACTGTAATGCATTGTATCTGTGTGTGTTATATGAATGTTTGTTCTAACTGGGAAACTCGGTTTATAAGCTGAGAATCTATCTACTGCATCTAATTAAAGGCTCGGCCTCTTAGTCGAGGGCATATTTGGTTAAAGGGCTCGGCTTATGAGTCGAGGACTTACAAGGCTCGACTTATAAATCGAGGGGTTACAAGACTCGACTTATAAGTCATGGTCGACACTTTGCGCGCTGAGCGCAGGCCGTTATGGCTAGGCCACCCCAGGAGTGTATTATGAACTTGACTGGCTCGGATGCCACTTAACTAAATAGACGTGCGACACACACTTGTGTGACCCTGTGGTCGCTTACCTATACATTGTGTTGGCTTGGTTTCAGTTACTACTGTTAAGCATGATGTTATATTCTTATGCTTATATGAATCTGTTAATATGTTTTCTTGCTGAGTCTTTTGACTCACGAGTGTTATGCGGTGCAGGTTAGAGTAAGGAGAAGCTTGGCCAGCCATGAGTTGGAGAGTGTTATAGGCGATGCGTACATATGCAGTCCGCTCGACTACCACGACCAAGATATCGCAGGGGAACTAGGGTTGGACCCTATTTCAATGCTTAGGTCAGCTTATTTTGTAATCCCTGAGTTGTAAACAATTTTGAAATTTGTATTTTGGGATCCCATATAAAGACTAAGGTTTAATGTTAATGGAAATGTTTATTCCTTGACCAATATTTTTAATACATAAACCTTTAGTGGCTTAATCACATGTTTTAGTCCAAATGACTCGTTTAGCAAGTCCAACACTAATTTAAAGACACGTGGTAATAGACCCTAATTAGCAGGGCGTTACACCGACCAAGCATGAGTTGGAGGGCATGGAGCGGTGCGTACATGTTTGGCCTACCTGACTACCACGGTTGGGGTAGTTTTGAGGAAAGTTGTGTAAATGATCGATTTTGTCGCCTATGTCGACTATATAAAGACTTTAGAGGTGTAAATATGTCTTCAACAAAATTATGGGATCCCGTGTAACTTTTCTATAATTTTAATGAATGTTTAAACCTTTTTTATGGAAATTTTATTGGATGAATCTTTATTTTAACTTAATCACATTTTTTGTTCTAAAACCTTGATTAGCAAGTTAATTGCACATTTTAAAATCACATGGTAATGAATCTAGGGTAGTAGGGTGTTACGACTTAGTATCAGAGCGTGCCAAGGTTTATGGTTCCTAGAGATTGACCAAACATGTACGTCCGTTGCTAGAGACATGCTCAAGTCAGGGTTGGTCGGTATTAAGTGAAATACTTGTCTAATTTCTTACTGAATTTCATATCTCTCTGTTGATATATGTAGAGCATGATGAGTATATATAATGCTAGGGAATGACCCCTTTGATTGTTATATGATTATGATGTGTACATTGTGTTGGTTTGTTATGTGTGCTTGATCGATTGAACTGAGGGTGGTTTATTTGGATGTTGTTATCTTGCCTGATGTGCAGCGTCATTGATTGCAGGCATATTGAAGTTATGCCTCGGCGATCAAATCGATTCCGCAGCAATATGGTCGAAGATAATAACCAGGGTCAGGACCCTCAACATGCCCCATAGAATTGGCAACAAATGTTTACAGAAATGCAAGCTATACTTCAAAGAACTGAATATGAACTCCGAGAGCTAAGACAACAGACTCCTCCTTGGGATGTTTGATTACAGGCCCCACAAGCTGTGGCACCAGTGCCATCCCAACTTGTGATGGAGAATAGGAGGGAACCTCTATATGAGAGGTTCAGAAAGCAGCATTGTAACGTCCCAAATTCCCTAGTGTGGCTTAGTGCTTGGATTAGGGGGTCAGGAGGGCCATAATAGATTTAATATGCAATTATGTGATTTTACGCATGATTATGTGAATTATATTATTATATGATGATAATAGCATGCATGTGGGCCCACTTCTTATTAGAACGGTATTTTCATAATTTTGGCCCGTTAAGGGAAAATTTGTATATTTATGTGCATGTTTGTGATATATGGGTGAGACCACATTATTATGTGGATATATTTGGATTATTCGGCATGAGACAATTCTTGGAGGCTAGTTAGTGGTTTGGTCATAACGGGGTCAAATACCGGACTCGGGGCGAGCCTATGGGTAATTTGGTAATTTAGTAAATTACCGGGATCGGGTAATGGGGGAAACTATTTGGTAATTATTTGAGGATATTGGAATTAACGACAATTGTGAGACGTTAATTATGATTAACGAGGTAAGTGGCAAATGACGAAGCTACCCTTGGAGGGTTTGGGAGAATGTTATGGCCCTAGGGGCATTTAGGTCATTTTGACCATTAGATATGCTTAAGGCAAGGTAGGCTGTAGAAGGAGACCTCACACATCAAAACAGAGTACTCTTTTTTTTCTCTCTCGGTTTATACCCCCTCTCAATCTCTTGAAGACTTTGATTAAAAGCTTAGATTTTTGGGAGAATTGAAGCTAGGAAAGTGATTGGGTGTAGCTAGGAGTCTATTTCAGGTGATTAAGGTAACATTTTTAAGCTTTAATCTACCGAGTTTCTGGGTTTTACTTGTGTTTTGGGTGTTCTTGAGTTTTAAGAACTCAAGTAGTGATTTTGAGTTTTAACGGTGTTTGAACTTGGGTTTTGATGAGGTTGAGGTATTAATGAAGTTTTGGGGTTAAATTATAAGTTTGGATGATGTTTAGGTTGGTTTTGAAGTTTGGAACTCAGGGGAAAGAACCAGAAAATTCTGGTTTGTCGAACTGGCACCCCAGCGCTAGGCAGGGGAGAGCATGGGTGCTCTCTGACTTGGGGCAAAGCCCCAGCGCTACCCATGGGCGCCCCAGCGCTATGTCTGTTTCATCAAGACCCATTTTTAGGGCTTGAGAGGACTTTGGGGGCTTGGGGGAGGGTTCCACCACCCCGTTGGGTGGATTGGAAGTCCTGAGAGCACAGGAGTGGTCTCGAAGTTTGTTTTTAAGGATTGAATCTTATGAGATTATTGTATTTGGTTATGATTAGGTTACCGCTAAGGGCCTGAGATCAGGATCGCGCTCAAGGGTCATTCTTAAATTATTTTACGCTCGAGCCTGAGGTAAGAAAACTGCACCCAGTATGTGACATGCATGATTGTTAATGAGGCATGTTGAGTGCTCTATATATGGATATTGGTTGCATTGTAAATGCATAGCAGCTTTGCTTACTTGTGAATGGTACTGACTTATTAGTCAGAAACAACATTGGTGTCAGTACTAGTCATGAAGTTCTGACTTATCAGTCATGAATCGGCAATAGTACTAAGCACTGGTCGTGTGGTATTGGCTTATGAGTAAAGAGCGGCATGAGCATGTTTAACGTAGGCTGAAATGATTAGATCTAATCAACATGAGCATTAAATGCTTGACTGACCTATTGGTCGAAGAAAACTAAAGCGCTTGTCTAGTATAAAGGCTAGTTACTTAGAGCCATGGCCAAAAGTTTCAGGTGACTAAAATGTCACATGGCTTGGGGGCGCGAGACCCCATGGAGTGACTTATTAGTCATCTATTCAGAGAGTTATTAGTCATCTATCTAGAGAGGCTTATTAGTCATCTATTCAGAGAGTGACTTATTAGTCACCTATCCAGAGCGTGACTCATTAGTCACCTATCCAGAGATTGGCTCATTAGTCACCTATCCAGAGAGACTTATTAGTCATCTACCCAGAAAGACTTATTAGTCACCATTTGATTAGGGTCTCAAGCCCTATAATGATTTATTTATATTGTATATATGCAGTAATGAGTTTTCTTGCTTAGCCTTGGCTCATAGGTTCTATGTGGTGTAGGTAAAGGAAAAGAAAAGCTCACCCAGCCTTGAGTGGAGTGCTTAGGTGGTGATGTGTACATATGCGGCCACTTGACCACCACGGCCAAGGTGTTTCTCAGAGGAACTAGGGTTTAACCCTATTTTTGCCGCTTAGGTCGGTGGGTTGTAACTTTTATGCTGTAATGACCATTTTGAATTGTAAATAACTTTGTAAACATTTTTATGGGCCCATGTACATTTAACGTTTTAAATAAAATATATCCATTCATTTTGACCGAGATTTTCACCCTGGCCTATTAATAACACCTAGATGCACGTTTATAACCTAATGACTCGTTTAGCGAGTTAAGCACTATTTAAAGTACACAGTGTGATGGTCTTGGAGTAACCAGGGCATTACAAGCACCCTCCCACCTTTGAGGGCAATCCAGACCCACTGTGGGCAAAGCAGTGGATGAACATGATTACCTCTATATTGGACTTTATGAGGGTAGAAGGGAATGATAGGGTTGCTTGTGCGAGTTATATGTTAAGGGATAATGTAATGCCCTAGTTACTCCAAGACCATTATTGTGAACTTTAAATAGTGCTTAATTCGCTAAACGAGTCATTAGGTTATAAATGTGCATCTAGGTGTCATTAATAGGCCAGGGTGAAAATTTTGGTCAAAAGGAATGAATATATTTTATTTAAAATATAAAACTGTACATGGGCCCATAAAAATGTGTACAAGCTATTTACAATCCAAAATGGTCAATACAGTATAAAAATTACAACCCGCCGACCTAAGCGGCAAATTATAGGGTTAACCCCATAGTTCCTCTGAGAAACACCTTGGCTGTGGTGGTCAAGCGGCCGCATATGTACACATCACCACCTAAGCTCTCCACTCAAGGTTGGGTGAGCTTTTCTTTCCCTTTACCTGCACCACATAGCACTCGTGAGGCAAGGCTCAAAAATAAAACTTATTGTTGCATGCATGCAATATCAATAAATGATTCTGATAATCATACCGGGGCTTGCAGCCCAATCATATAAGTGAATATCAATAATGATTCTGGTAATCATGTTGGGGCTTGCAACCCAATACGATAAGTGACTAATAAGTCACGAACTTTGTCTCCGCACCCTAAGCCATGTGACATTATGATCACCTAAGCCTTTTGACTCTGGCTCTGGCTCTAAGTAACTAGCCTTTAGACTAGACAATCGCTTTTGTTTTCATTGAACTTGAGGTCGATCAAGCATTTCATGCTTATGTTAATAATGCTTATGTCGATTAGATCTAATCTTTTCGGCTTGCGTTAAAAACGCTAATATCGTTCTTGACTCATAAGCCAATACCATATGACCAGTGCTCAGTACTATTGTCAAACTTGATTAATAAGTCACAACTTCACAATTAATACTGACACCATTGCCATTTCTGACTAATAAGTCAGTACCATTCATAGATAAGCAAGACTGCTAAGCATTTGCAATGTTGTTCAATGTCCACATATAGAGCACTCAACATGCCTCATCAATAACCATGCATGTCACATACTGGGTGTAGTTTTCCTACCTCTAGTTTGAGTGTGAATAATAAAAGAATGACCTTTGAGAACGATCAGTACTTTGGTCTCTTAGTGGTCACCTAATCATAACCAAATATGAAATCCCATTAATAAAATAATTCATAAAAGGTTCATGGTCTAAACCTCGCTCCCGGGACCTCGAATCCTACTAACACGATTAGTAGAATTGATCCCAAGCCTTAAGAATTGAAACCTCGAGCCTAAACCCTTGAAAATTCCTCTTTGCACAAAAAGAAGGGCGGGTTGCGACTTGGCCTAGTAAGTCGCGGCGCGCCCTCAAGTTAGAGAGCAATCTGCCTAGGGTACCAGGGGCGGGCCGCGACTTGCCTAGGCCAAGTCGTGACTTGACCCCACGAACACAGCCACCCTGCCATTTTCTCCATTAAAACCAGCCAAAATCCTTCACCAATCAACCTAGAAATCACACCAAAGCATTACCACAACTTATCCATCACTCCACCAACAAAACCTAAGCTTTAACATTTAAAACCTCATCAATTTCCCATCTATTCAGTCCAAAATATCAACTAAAAACCAGCTGAATAACAGAGCAAAAACCAGAAAAAAAAACTATGGCTGAAACCTTACCTTAAACTCAGGTTTGAATCCCTTTCAATGGCTAAACACTAGCCTAGAACCTCAAGCTTTGATTCCCAAGTTTGAACCCTCAATCTTGCTTCAAAAATCCAAAGGAAGAAAAGAGGAAAGATGATCGTGGAGGAGGAAGAAAAAGCACTTTGTTTTTAGCCTACCTCTTTCTACAACCTTCTAATTTTAACATATAACCCTTGGTCAAAAGACCAAAATGCCCCCAAGCCTAATTTAACTTCTTTATAGCCCCTAAGGGCAAAACCATCATTTCCCATCTAATCCCGTTAATTATAATTAACGTCCTCCAATTTCCGTTATTCCCATTATTCTCAAATGGTTAATAAATCATATCCCATTACCCTTTAATTCCTCGTAATGTACTAATCACCAAATTACCCTGAGACTCACCTCGAGCCTGGTAAATAACCCCGTTATGACCAAACCGCTAATTTGCTTTCTAAGATCATCTCATGCCGAATAGCTCGAACATATCCACATAATAATGTGGCCTAATCCATACCTCACCAACATGCATGAAAATATACAAATATGCCCTCAACAGGCCAAATTACCAAAATACCCTTACAATGAAAAGTGGACCCACATGCATGAATTTATCATCATATAATAATATAACTCACACAATCACGCATATTATCATTTCATTGCATAATAAATCAATAATGGCCCTCGTGGCCCCTACTCCAGGCTCTAAGCCACATTAGGGAATTTGGGTCGTTATAGATAATGCCCGCATCTGGTGGGAAGTTGTGTCTCAGAGGAGAGAAGTGGCCACTTTAACTTGGGATGAGTTCAGGAATGTTTTTAATGAGAAGTACTATAATGTTGCACTTCGAGCTGCAAAGGTAGATGAATTCACTAATCTAACTCAGAACAAGATGACTGTAACATAGTATGCTTTGAAGTCCGATCGATTGGCTAAGTTCGCACCAAATTCGATGCCTACTAATATGGCAAGAAGAGATCGCTTTGTACGTGGGTTGAATGTCATGATAACCTAGGATGTCAAGATAATGTTGGATCCCAGGACTACCACTTATGCTCAGGTAGAGGAAAAATCCATTATTGCTGAGGGTGCTGATGACCAGATATGGAAGGAAGGCGCCATAAGGTGTGATGCTCGAAGGATGGTACCTCCCTTCACTGGTTCTGGCCAAGGTAGTGGCCCCAGTGAGCAAAAGAGAAAGGTCTCGGATTCTTTTGTTCCTCCTGGTTCAGATAGGAGGGCATGAGGTGCCTTTGTTGGCCGTCAGGGCGGGGGAGAGAATTGGAGAAGCTTCCCAGAGTGTGCACGGTGCAGGTGACACCATCTGGGAGAGTGTAGCGTCAGAGCAAGTTTCGTCTGTGGGAGTGTCAGTCATTTGAGGAAGGACTGCCCAAAAGTTAAGAAAGAGGAACCAAAGAATTGCGACAACCTCACTCCAGCCAGAGTGTATAATTTGACCCAGATCGAAGCTAAGGCTAGTCCCTAGGTCAAATTTCTAGTGATGGTTCTTCATTTACTGCATTGATTGATTCAGGAGCTACTAATTCATTTGTATCTGCTAAAGTGATAGGCCATCTGTGTAGACCTTGTGATCTGTGTTAGGAAAAAATTATTTTGTCTCAATGGAAATAGGTAAGAATATTACAACTCTATGCAATAATATTACAAATAAATATAGATTGATTAAAAAGAATGTTACAACTCTATAACTGAAAATACAAATAAAAGGAGAAGGAGATGTAAGATGATAGAAATAGAAAGTACAACTCTATTACAAAAAGATACAAGCAAACTAGAAGTGTTTGAACAAGGAAATAAAAGGATTACAACTCTTAAACAAAAGTACAAGTAAATAGAGCAAGAAGAAAAAGCAATAGAAGAAAATAAGAACAAGAACAAAAAACAATAAACTCTCACTCACACAACCAAAGTGAAGAGTGTTGGAGATCACCAACTTGAATAAGGTTTGAAACCTTTGTCCAAAAGCCTATTTCCCCCTATCTCAAGCACTAAGGGATCTCTCACAGCTTTTTGGAAATGCTTTTTGGAATAATAAAGCCTCAAGGTGTTTCTAGCCAAGTGCTCTAATGGATAGAAATGTTGTGTCTTTCAAGTGAGCTATAGGCTCCTATTTATAGAGTTTAGAGACACCCTTTGAATTTCAAATTCCACCAACCCCCATGGCTATTACCAATGTTTAATTGGATTAATATGGAATTAAAAATGAGATTTGGGAGTTATTTGGGTTTTTGGAACCATTCAACACTTTTGGGAAAAACTAAAAAATGGCCTGAAATGTACTTGTGGCTGCGGCTAGGGACATTAGTGGCCCCAGCCCACTGCTCTCTGTCCCCCAGGCCGTCAGTGTAGTATTTTCTCCTAAATACCCACTTACACCTAATTGGCTTAGACCCCGGTGGGAGGTTTACCAATTCCCAAGTGTTATTGGAAAGAATGGAATCCATCTCATCATTGATGGCTTCTTTCCAAAATGCACTATATCTTGATTGCATAGCTTCTCTATAAGTCTTAGGATCATCCTCAATGAGAAGTACAATAGGAATTTTCCTAATGACTTCCTCTCTATTTCCTTCTACCATGTAGAATGAAATTCGTTGAGAATCTATCTCATCCACTACTAGACTTTTATGATTCTTAATTCTTTGTCTTCTTCTGGGTTCAAAGGGTTGCTTTACATTCTTTTGGGAATTCTCCTCTTGAGAATCAACTTTGGATGTAGAAGCTTGAGAATTGTTCTCATATAACAAATTCTCCTTTAGAGATGTTGAAGCTTGAGAATTGTTGTCACATAACATATTCTCAAAAAATTCAACTTCTCTTGATTCAATCACAATATTAGACTCTAAGTCTAATAGCCTATAAGCTTTACTATTGTTGGCATAACCAACAAAAGAACACTTTATGGCTCTTGAACCTAACTTTGTTCTATTATGTTCGTTTTTCTTGCAATATGCAAGACACCCCCGCACTTTGAAGTACCCTATGTTGGGTTTTCTTCCTTTCCATAACTCAAATGGAGATATCTCATTTTTCTTCATCGGTATTCGATTAAGAATGTGACAAGCGGTTAAAAGCGCTTCACCCCATAAGTTGAAGTTCAACTTAGAAAACACCAACATAGAATTTATCATCTCTAGATAAGTCCTATTTTTCCTTTCGGCAACACCATTGTGTTGTGGTGTATAAGGTGCAGTGCACTCATGAATTATACCATTTTCTTCACAAAATGTATTGAATCCATTAGAGAAGTACTCTCCTCCTCTATCACTTCTTAACACCTTAATCTTTTTATTTAGTTGATTTTCAACTTCTAATTTATACAATTTAAAAGCATCTAAAGTTTCATCTTTATGCTTTAAAAGAAACACATAGGTATATCTACTAAAATCATCTATAAAAGTAAGAAAATACCTTTTGCCACCTCTAGTTAAAACACCATTTAATTCACAAAGATCACTATGGATTAAATCTAGTAAATTAGATGATCTTTCTACACTAGGAAATGGTTCCTTAATCATTTTCGCCTTAACACATGTTTCACATTTACCATAGTTTTTAATATTGCATGCAATCATACCACATTTTACTACTCTTTTCATGATTGAAAAACCTATATGCGATAGTCTAAGATGCCACAAAAATAAGGAATCATACTCAACAATATAGGCGGAATTAGCATTTTTATTGATAACATTGAAAGTTACATCATTGGTGCACAATTTAACCATACCCTCACAAGTACCCTTTTTCCAAAAATACATTTGATTTGGTAAGTATCAGTTTACCGGACTCAAAAACGGCTTTAATGTCGGGCTTGCCAAGTAAATCGCCACTTACCAAGTTTCTACTCATTTCGGGAACATAAAGTACATTCACTAATGTAACTTTCTTGGCGGAGGTGAAAAAGACTTCAATGGTACCTTTTCCAAGTACCTTGGATTTTCCCTCATTGCCCATTTGAATCTCATGGTTGCCCTTTGACTCTTCAAAGGTCTTGAACAATGATTTGTCATAGGTGACATGGACGGTGGCACATGTATCATACCACCACCCTTTCACCTTGCCTTGGACCGCATTCACCTCGCTAAGGGTAGCAACTATTTTTTCCTCTTGAGTTGTGTTCACCTTAGGTCCTTGTTGGTCTTTTCTATGCCTACACTCTCTAGCATAGTGACCATTTTTCCCACACACAAAGCAAGGACCTTTCTCGCCCTTAAACTTGTTTGGGTTAGTTTTTGGACCCAAAGGTTTCTCGTTACCATTTTTCCCTTTGTTTTTGGGATGTTTTGGTTGTGACACCGCATTTTCTTTGGAAGTCTCTCCATTAGACCCCTCCACAAGTTTATCTCTACATATCGATTCCTCTTTGACTCGAATATGCTTTTGGATTTGCTCCAAAGAATAATCCTCATTTTTATGAAGGATTCTTTTCCTATAGCTCTTCCAAGTTGGTGGTAATTTTGCCACTATAGCACCAACTTGAAAGGCCTTGGGAAGCTAAATCTTTAAAACTTTCAGTTTGTTAACAATTATTTGCAATTCATGAATTTGAGGAAGAATAGGTTTATCACCAAAAAATTTGAAATCGAAGTATTGAGATATCAAAAACTTTTTGGTACCTTCCTCTTCCGCCTTGAACTTTTTCTCAGGTGCATCCCATATCTCCTTGGGCGATTTGGTCTCGGTGTAGAGGTCATAGAGCCTATCGGATAAGGCGTTAAGGATATGACCCCTACGAAGGAGATTTTCCTCCTCCCTCTTCCTTCTTTTCTCCACCTTCTCGGGAGTGTCCATGTCGGATGGTGTTAGGAGAGGTTCTAGAGTGGATTCTAGGATGTAGGTGATTTTTGAGAGTGGTCAAAAGGAATCTGACCTTGTCTTGCCACCTAGTGAAATTGGACCCATCAAACCTATCCAACCTCACTAGGTCTTTATTCATGATTTTGATGGTTTCACCTTCCATTGAAACAAACAAAGGGATAAGCTTTTGAATGTTAGGAAAAAATTATTTTGTCTCAATGGAAATAGGTAAGAATATTACAACTCTATGCAATAATATTACAAATAAATATAGATTGATTAAAAAGAGTGTTACAACTCTATAACTGAAAATACTTAATAAAAGGAGAAGGAGATGTAAGATGATAGAAATAGAAAGTACAACACTATTACAAAATGATACAAGTAAACTAGAAGTGTTTGAACAAGGAAATAAAAGGATTACAACTCTTAAACAAAAGTACAAGTAAATAGAGCAAGAATAAAAAGCAATAGAAGAAAATAAGAACAAGAACAAAAAACAATAAACTCTCACTCACACAACCAAAGTGAAGAGTGGTGGGGATCACCAACTTGAACAAGGTTTGAAACCTTTCTCCAAAAGCTTATTTCCCCCTAACTCAAGCACTAAGGGATCTCTCACATATTTTTGGAAATGCTTTCTGGAATAATCAAGCTTCAAGGTGTTTCTAGCCAATTGCTCTAATGGATAGAAATGTTGTGTCTTTCAAGTGAGCTATAGGCTCCTATTTATAGAGTTTGGAGACACCATTTGAATTTCAAATTCCACCAACCCCCATGGTTGTTACCAATGTTTAATTGGATTAATATGGAATTAAAAATGAGATTTGGGAGTTATTTGGGTTTTTGGAACCGTTCAACACTTTTGGAAAAAACTAAAAAATGGCTTGAAATGCACCTGTGGTCGCGGCCAGGGACATCAGTGGTCGCGGCCACTGCTCTTTGTCCCCCAGGCTGCGGCCACCATCATTCAGTGGCTGCGGCCACAGCCCAATTTCAGTACTTGAAAATGTGCTGTTTTTCCAAACGGTTCCAAACCCTTCCAAATGATTTTGTAACTCCCAAAACACATTATTGGGGTTAAAATCATATCTCTAAGAGCCATTTCACATATGGCTTTATGAAATTCATCTCAATATTGTGTAACACCAAATTTACACAATAAAGGGTAATATTTGGAAGTTACAAATTTGTAACACCAAATATGTTACATTATTTGGATATATCTAAATATTGTAACTCTCTATTATATGTTACAATATGTGACACTCTTTGTCACATTTATTTAATCTAAAACATTATATTATAATATAATATAATATTACATTATATTATAAAATAATATAACAATCTGTATGCTAGGGGATTTAGAACTTTGTTACCAATTGGGGATCTGGTAGTCTCTAGGAGGTGGGTTAGAGCGTTACTATTGGAGATAGACAGTAGGGAGTTGTCAATGGATCTGATTGAACTGGTAATGGATGATTTTGATATGATCTTGGGGATGGACTGGTTAGAAAATTATGGGGCGACAATAGACTACAAGCAAAGTATGGTGAATTTTGAGCTGGAAGGAGAGGAACCCTTTGTGTTTGTCGAGACGGTGAGTAGACCACGAGTATCTATGATCTTTACACTGAGATCTAGAGACCTGTTGCAAGAAGGTTGCATAGGGTTCCTAGCAAACATAATGGATACCTCTAGGGTCGTTTCAATTGGACCAGGTGAGACTAGGTTGGTGTGTGAGTTGATACCCATAGGTTGTTTCAGTTGGATCAGATAGGGACCCCACTTTAACGCCCCAAATTCCCTAATATGGCTCAGTGCCTGGATTAGGGGGCCGGGAGGCAATAATTGAATCAATTGAATGCTTATTTGTTATGAACATGCTATTATGTGAATTATATGAATTATATTATAATATAATTATGCATGCATGTTTTGGTGTATTAAATATGCATGTGGGCTCGCTTCTTAATTAGAAGGGCATTTTCATAATTTGACCTGTTGAGGGTATAATTGTAAATATGTGTGTTTTATGATTGAGACCACATTAATATGTGGATATATTTGGGTTACTCGGCACGAGGCGATCCTAAAAGCAAGTTAGTGGAAAAGTCATAACGTGGTCAAATACCCGGCTCGGGGTGAGCCTAGGGGTATTTTGGTAATTTAGTACATTACCGGGATTGAGCGGGTAATGCAAAGTTATCTGGTAACTATTTTAGGATATTGGGAGTAACGGGAATTTGTGAGATGTTACTTATGGTGTAACGCCCTGGATAGCCAAGACCGCTACACTGTGTACTTATAAAGGTGCAGGACTTGCTAATCAAGTCATTTAATTAAAAACGTGTCACTAACCATAAATGTGCTAGGGTTAAAAAGGGTTTTGGTCTCAAAAGATACATTAGATATAATTAAACAGTTTTACACATGGGATCCTAAAAAGATACAGTGTTTAAAAGGTGGTCTACAAAATCTCCAAAATACAGACAACCATCGGCTCACTTCTTAGTCATGTACATTCAGCTCACATAGCCCTCCAAGTCAGGGCTAATCAAGTTTTCCCTTGCCTTTACCTGCACCATGTAGCACCTGTGAGCCAAGGCCAAGCAAGAAAACATAATATGCATCACAAACAACAATAACAGATGAAAAATCTTATAAGGATGATCAAACACTTAACACACATATTAATCACATAGCACATATTCAGAATCAAAGATGCAACCAAGCATTAATAACAATCAAGTTACATGATAGTCAGGGCCGGAAACTTAGGTCGCACCCTCTGATTACCCCACTGGCTCCGGCCCGCTTAAACCGAGCCTAGTGCATAATAAGCTGTCCTCGACTACCAGTGGCCGAGTCGCGCCCTGTGCGCTAGTGTAACCTTGGAACTCTTAGGCCGTTGGTTTACTATTTATATGGCATAATACAATCCTTTCAAAGCATACATATTAGGGAACCCTTAGTCCCATTACAAATACACAACCGGGTGCAATTTTCTTTCCTTTAATTTCCACGTTCATTGACTACGAGCAACGACTCTCGAGTACGATCCGCTTCCAGAGCCCTAGCTTAACACCTAGTAACAACCAAGGTAATGGATTCCATTAATATTCAAATAAAGGTTTCCGGATACAATGCTAGCTTCCGGGGCATCGAATTCCACCAAACACGGTGGTGGAATCGATCCCGAGCACCCTAGGTTAGGTTCCTGCGCTTAAAATCCCCAAAAGATCATAAATGCACCTAAGGGCTGCGGCCCCTAAAACCTAGCCGCGGCCCGCCCCTGAAACAGAGGCTAAGCCTCTCTGTAGGAAGACACGCGCTGCGGCACTGCCCTATGGCACCGCGGCTCTCCCCTTCGGCAGAGCCTCCCTGTCTCCATTGCTTCGTAGGACCCAACCCTTCGTGCCCAGAAAAACCTCCATTTGTTACTCTCAAACCTCACTCAAACTCCTCCAAAACTACCCCAACTCCATAACTCAATTACCCAAAGACTTCTCACACAATTCCAGCAACACAGCCTAGCTGAAACCTAGACTAGAAACCCATCAAAAACCTATTTCAATCTCTGAAACTTACTAACTTAAGAACACAAAAACCAGCCATGGAAACACCAAAAATTCAGCCATTAAACCATAAATTTGAGCTTAACTTAACTGCAGAATCAATCCTCCAAGAGATTTCTGGGCTAACTTCCAAGGTTCTAGCTTCAATTTAATCTTCAAATCCAAAACCCAAAAACCACTTAGAACACAACCAAAATCATATAATTTCAACAACAGAGAGTGGGAATCAATCCTTACCTTAGTCCTTGATTGAATCCTTAATTAACCCTTGAGCTAAACCTCTAAATCCCAGCTTCAATCCTCAGAATTCCAGCTACAGTTTCTAAGTTCTGTGTTTTTCCTTTGAGAGAGAAAGAGAGGAGGAGGAAAGAGTCAGTCTAATTTTTTCTACTGTTTTCTAAAGCCTCTTAAGTCTATCCTTGAGCAATTAAGTTAATCCCAAAGCTCAGGGTACCGGAAACATCCCTGAGGGCAAAATGGTAAATTTCCCCAATGTTCCCACCTAGACTTCCTAATCTCAAATATATCTCCAATTATTTATTTCCATAACCCAATAGTCTAAATAACCACCCGATACCTGAAATACCCCTGACTTGTCCAAAGTCAAATATTAAGTCCCGTTGTGACTTTCCCGCTATCTAGCTCCCTAGGATCGCCTCAAGTCGCTTGCTGCAAATTTACCCACATTATAATGTGGTTCTCACAATTTAAAACATATAACCACGTTTACATTCATATAATCATGCATTAAATCAATAAATTCACACATAAACTAATTATGCCCTCCCGGCACACTAATCAAGGCCCTTAAGCCATATTAGTGATTTTGGGTCGTTACATATGGTTAACGGATAAGTGGCAAATGACAAATTTACCCTTAAGGGATTAAGAGGGCAAGGCTTAGGCTAAGGGGCATAGTGGTCTTTTGGTAGACCTTGGCTTAGCTTAGCCAATGTGGAAGGCTGTGGAAACAGAGGAACACTTAGAAAAAGAACAAAGGAAAAACTCTCTTACTCTCTCTCTCCCTCCTTGGTGACTTGTCGATTTTGTGATTTCTGAGAAAACAAAGCTTGGGGATTGAAGGGTTGGTGTCTAGGATTAAGCTAAAGGAAACTTGGGACCATACTCCAGCCGTTGGAGGTAAGAATTCGTTTTGGTTTTAAGTTTAATTTTCTGTGGTTTAAGTTTTTCCAAGCATTCTAGAATTTTAGGCTTTCGTGGATTCTGAATTTTGGTTTGCATTTAAGTTGGTTATTGGGGTGTTTGTGATGTATATGGTGTGGGTAAATGTTTTTGGGACCTAATTGGGGCTTTGGGAAAGCCTTGGAATGATTTTGGAAGGTTTGGATTTGGAGAAAATTCTGGGTTTCCAGGTCGAGCAGCGGCCTTGTTCTTGGGCGCCGCGGCTCAAGTTAGATGAAGGAGAAGGAGCTGGCTGCTGGGCTATTTGAGCTGTGGTGCTAGTTTAGAGCGCTGCGGTGCTAAGTGCAGTCATAGAGGGTTTTAGGCCCCTGACTTAGGCGAGGCCGCAGCTCAAAATAAAAAAATTGGCCAAAACAGGTTTTTAGTGACAAAAACTCAAACTTAAGGGCTCGAGATCAAACCTACTATCCGGTTTAGTAGAATTCAACGTCCCGGAGGCTAGGACTTGGTTCGAAAGCCTTTATTTATTTGATATTGATGAATATCATTTATTATGGTTATGACTAGGTTACTGCTAGGGCTCGGGAACATATCGTGCTCGAGGGTCATTCTTAATATACATCACACTTAGACTTGAGGTAAGAAAACTGCACCCGATGCGTGAAATATATGATTAGGGCTTGGCTCCGTTGCTGAATGTGACATGGTTAGAGCTTGGCCCTATTGTTGACTGTATTATGATTAGGGCTCGGCCCAGCTATTAAATGTAACATGATTAGGGCTTGGCCCTACTGTTAAATGTATTATAAGCGGGGCTTGATCCAACTATTAAATGTATTATGATTGGGGCTTGGCCCAACTGTTAAATGTAATATGAATGGGGCTTGGCCCAATTGTTAAATGTAGAAATAATTAGAGCTTGGGCCCAGCTAATGAGCATGATTATAATTATGCATGTGTATACCTATGTTAGTACATTTTAATGTCTTGTATCTGTGTATGATGAATGTATTATATGTATGTTTGTTCCCGACTGAGAGTCTTGGCTTATAAGTCAGGAGTTTGTCTATTGCAATCACACAGACGCATATTTACAATTATACCCTTAGCGGGTCAAATTACTGAAATGTCCTTCCTGTAAGAAACGGGCCCATATGCATATTTAACCTTTCTAACCTGCAAGAATAATTATATTATAATATAATTCACATAATGACATGCCCATACTATATTAACACATAATTAAAACAATTATTGCCTCTCAGCCCCCTAATCTATGTTCTAAGCCATATTAAGGAATTTGGGATGCTACAGTGAGTATGGTGTAGTATGGGATTCATCAAGGGTCGACTGTAAGGTAATATTGGCTAACCGGCCCACTATCAGCTTTATCCTTGCTCTAGCCATCTCTTATGCCAACTAATTTGATATCTGTTTAGAGCAAAATAACTGTCCTGGGCCCCTTCGACTCAACGCATCTACCCGTACATTGGCTTTTCTTGGGTGGTAAAGGATATCACAATCATAGTCTTTCACCAACTCCAACCAACATCTTTGTCTCATGTTCAAGTCCTTCTGGGTGAAAAAATACTTCAAGCTCTTATGATCGGTGTATATCTCGCACTTTTCTCCATACAAGTATTGTCGCCACACTTTTAGTGCGAATAACACCGCTGCCAACTCCTAATCATGGGTAGGGTACCACTACTCATACTCCTTTAGATGACGTGACGCATAAGCAATAACCTTCTCATTCTGCATCAACACGCATCCCAATCCCAAACTTGATGCATCATAGTATACTACAAATTTCCCTCCCTCAGAAGGAAGACTCAACACAAGAGCAGTAATCAGCCGTCGCTTCAATTCCTAGAAGCTATTCTTACACTTGTCTGACCAGATAAACTTCAGATTTCTTTGTGTCAATTCTGTCATCAGTGCAACAATCTTTGAAAACCCTTCCACAAACCGTCTGTAATATCTTGCTAACCCAAAGAAGCTCCTAACCTCCAAGGCGTTCCTTAGCCTCGACCAATCTTTCACTACCTCTACCTTAGCTGAATCGACCTTAATCCCACTTCCACCAAAAATGTGTCCTAGGAATGTCACTTCTGGTAGCCAGAACTCACACTTCTTAAACTTAGCATACAATCGATGCTCTCTCAACCTCTGCAATACCTATCGGAGATGTTTTTCATGCTCTGCCTCTGAACTGGAGTAAACCAAGATGTCGTCGATGAAGACAATCACGAAATGATCTAAAAAATCCTTAAACACCCTATTCATCAGATCCATAGATGTTGTGGGGCATTGGTCAGACCAAACGACATGACCAAAAACTCATAATGCCCATACTTCTTTCGGAAGGCTGTCTTCGGAATATCCTCGTCCTTAATCCTCAGCTGATGATAACTAGATTGAAGATCAATCTACGAGAATACTGTCTTTCCCTGCAGCTGATCAAACAGGCCATCGATCCTTGGTAAGGGTTATATGTTCATGATGGTCAACTTGTTCAACTCCCTATAGTCTAAACACATTCTCAGAGTCCCATCCTTCTTCTTCACAAACAGAACCGGAGCTCCCCACGGTGAGAAGCTAGGCCTGATAAACCCCAAGTCTAGAAGCTCCTGCAAGTGTATCTTCAACTCATTTAACTATGTCAGATCCATTCTATATGGTGTCCTCGTAACTGACTCTGTACCCGACACTAACTCAATATTGAATTGAATCTCCCTGTGCGGCGGCAGTCCTGGTAGATCTTCAGGAAACAAATTCAAGAACCTCACATACCAATCTGGTCTCTCCCAGCCCCACTGACATAACTGTAGTGGTATCCACCACACTAGCTAGAAAACCTATACAACCTCCATGTAATAGGTCCCTAGCCAACAATGCTGATATCATGGGTATGAGGGTCCATGCACAGTACCCATGAAAACAAAGAGATCCTCACCCCTCAGGCTCAAAGGTTACCATCTTCTTCCTGCAATCTATAGTAGCCCCATATCTAACTAGCCAATCCATCCCCAAAATCAAATCAAAATCATCCATACTCAACTAGATCAAATCTATTGATAGTTCCCTAATATCTACCATCACTGGCAGTACTCTAATCCATCTCCTAGAAACTATCAGTTCTCCTGTAGGCAATATAGTCCCAAACCCCGCAGTATAATACTCGCTAGGTCTACACAATCTATCAATTATCTTACTAGAAACAAATGAATGTGTAGCACCACAGTCAATCAATACAGTATATGAAGAGTCAACACTAGAAAGTTGACCTGTCATTACCGAGGGACTAGCCTCAGCCTATGCCTCCGTCAAGGTGAACACTCGAGCTGGATTCAAGCTGTCCACCTTCTCTGTCTCTTCTTTCTTCATTGTTGGGCAATCCTTCTTGAGGTGTCCCACCACCCCGTATAGATAACAAGTCTTTGCCCGACATTCGCTCGGATGGTGCTTCCTGCATCTCGTGCACTCTGGATAACTCCTCCATGTCTCACCGCCTCCCTGGTGGCCACCCTGAGCACCCCCAACCCCTCCTATCAGGACCAGCAGTGGAAAAAGTGTCAGGGGTCTTCCTCTTCAAATTACTGGGGCCTCCTCCCCTACCAGACCCTATATATGGAGGCACTGCCGTACGAACAATAATGTGATCCTAAGGTCAACTATCAGGTTAGAGTTAAATAGATGTTTGATACATGGGATCCCAAAAACATGGTACAATTGGTAATTTACAATCCCCAAAAGTTAATACAACCAAAAGCCAGTCTAATGGAAAAATACGAGTTTTGCTCTGTCCCTGTACTTTCCCTCGGTCGTGGCGGTCGAACAACTGAGTATGTACACTTTTCCCCCAGAGCTCCCCAACTTATGGTTGATCCAGTTTCCCTTTGCCTTTACCTACACCATTAGCACCTGTGAGCCAAGGCTCAGCAAGAAAACCATAAACAACAAGCACATATAACAACAATAGTATTCAATCAATCTTAACACAACCAGTTCATTTATTTAACAGAAGGCAAGCATTAAACTACCAATAATAAACATATATTCTCAAGTACATATCTTAGCCAGTTACACAAATATTCAGGGTTGGCACACTTAGGCCGAGCCCTTTGTTTATCTAGTTGACCCCGACTCGCTTAGGCCGAGCTGCGTTTAGTACGCTTATCATCAGCCCCGACACTCTTAGGTCGTTCATTCTCATATAAATAACAATCGTACAGTCACACAGTACACATACTCAAATATTGGGAACCTTAGTCCCATTCACAACTACAAGGGTGCAGTTTTCTTACCTTGAATTCCGAGCGAGGAATACAGAACTGTCCTGAGCACGATCCTCAATCCTGAGCCTTAGCGATAAATCTAGTCACAATGTCAATGGGTAACCATCAATTCCTAATCCAAATAAATATTTAGGAAACAAAAACTAGCCTCTAAGACCTCGAATTCTACTAAACGAGGTAGTAGAATTCGTCCCGAGTGCTTGGGTTTGAATCCCCAAGCCTCCTCGAGCCTAAATCCTTGTTTGCCCTTAATTTCCCATTTAGGGCCACGGCCCGCCCCTTAGACAGAGGCCCAGTCCCCCCTGATGGAGGACACGGGCCGCGACTTGCACCCCTCTGAGTCGTGGCACGCCTGGCGAACAGAGGCTCTCAGCTTCCTAAAGCATGCGGGTCGCGGTACCTGAAGAACAGGGCTGCGACCCGAGCCCCCAAACCCAGAAAAACCACACTTTCCAGCATTTTTTCCTCGAGCCTAACCCCAAATTCGTACCCCAAATGACCAACCAAACTCAGATTCAAGGCCAGAATTCCTATCCTTATATCCCAACCATCATAACTAACCCATAACCAGTTTCTTATACCATTCAACATCCAAAATCAGCTAACAACTAAAACTCATGCAAACTCTAACCTTCAACATAGTTTCAACAGAATTTAGAGAAACCAACTTGAATTCTTACCTTAGAATGCAGCCTAATTCCTTAGCAATCTTCTGACTAATTCCAGCTTAATTCTTTCCAAGGTTCCCGGCTCAAGTTTCAATTTCTTTATGTTTTTTTTTCTTCAACTTCAATACACAAGGAGAGAGAGAGAGATAGAGTGGGGATACGTGTATGAGGGAGAGAGAGAGAATGCTAAGAATTCAGAACACTTGGGGTGGTTTCTGGCTAGGTCTAGAGTTCCCACTGAGTTAATCTCTGAACTAAAAAAGACCAACCTACCCCCCCCCCCCTTGACTTACTTAGCCCTTTAATTTGTTCTAAGGGTAAAATAGTCTTTTCCTCGATTCCCGCTAATTCCTCAAGTGTTCCTAACCTTTATAAATTAATCCCATCGTGTCCAGTTAGTTACCAAATACTTATTCATTACTCAATAAATCCCAGAATATTCTCTAAATTTCCCAAAATACCCCTAGGCTCCCCCCGAGCCGAGTATTAAACTCCATTGTGACTATTACGCTAATCCGCTCTCTAGGACCATCTCGAGCCATTTACTACAAAAATATCTACATAATAATGTGGTCTCAACCATTTATCACATATAATCACATTTATGCCCTCAATGGGCCAAAATTATAAATATGCCCTTATAAACAGTAAAGGACCCACATGCATATCTAGTACTCATAAACATGCATATCGTATATCCACATAATCATATTAGTCATGCATGCCACATTGTCACGCATTTAACCAATTAAACACACATATGATTCCAATTATGCCCTCTCGACAGGCTAATCAAGGCACTAAACCCCATTAGTAATTTTGGGTCGTTACATTAGGGATCGTACTCAGGGTCGCCTTGTACTATCAGCTCGGAACTCAAGGTAAGAAAACTATTTGTGCCTGTAGAGCAGGGCATGGCCCGATTATCTGTGCTTAGTATTATGTGTGAATGTATGTAATTGTTATGTCATGTATATGTTTGTGACAGATCGATAAGGGTTCAAAACGGCAATAAGCATGTTGAATGCAGGTTGCCATGGCATGGCCATCTAGGATACTGTACTCACCCTCGGTTAGGAGCATGAACCTAGTACCTGTAACGCACCTAGATCGGCTTAGGCCGCTATTGTGAATTGTCTGTTGTGTTTGTTTAGTTATGCATTTACTGAAATGAATTGTTATATGCTATGTTTGTGGAGTTTTCTTGTTGGGCCTTGGCTCACGGGTGCTCTATGGTGCAGGTAAGGGCAAGGGAAAGGCCGACCAAGCATGAGTTGGAGGGCATGGAGAAGTGCATACATGTTTGGCCTACTTGGCTACCACGACTGGGGTAGTTTTGAGGAATGTTGTGTAAATGATCAATTTTTTCACCTAGGTCGACTATATAAAGACTTTTGAGTTGTAAATATGTCTTAAACAACATTTTGGGATCCCATGTAATTTTTCTATAATTTTAATGAATGTTTAAACATTTTTATGGAAATTTTATTAAATGAATCTTTATTTTAACTTAATCACACTTTTTGGTCTAAAATCTCAATTAGTGAGTTAATTGCACATTTTAAAATCACATGGTAACGACTCTAGGGTAGTAAGGCATTATAGTCGCGGCGAGCCTATGCAAAACAAGAAACCCTAGGCCTTGGGTTCACTGATAGGATAGATTTTTAATATTTTTTAATCTTAGCTTTTTTTTAGTTTTATTATTATTATTTTATATTTTTAGTTCTTTTTTATGTGTGGTTGTTGTATTTTTCAGGTTGTTATTGTAAAATGGATATTCGATAAATATTTCAAAATTATTTGAAATATTATATTCAATCAAGGGAAAAATAATAGAAGATATTTATTTGAATTGATTGGAGAAGATAAAGGATAATTCAAACTTAAATTGTTGGAAAAAACAGAGATATTTTGAATCTGAGATAGTTTCAGTATTTTGACCTTATATCCTGACTCACTTATCCGATTTATGTGTTCTTAGTAGCGTTTGAAAGCTTACTCAAATCCCTACGAAATCTTGTTTCACAAGAAAAATCAAATTCACACGTTTGCTTGGTGATATTTGACCTACGAGATTATGCATGCTAGAGTTACGTGATTTGAAATTCAAATAAAGATATTTGGGACCATTATCATGTAACAAATGGAAACATTTAGAAAACTCTTTTCACAACCTTATCACTATAAAAAGAATACTTTAGACTATTTTAGATCTCTCTCTCTCTTCCTCTCTCTTGTCTCTTACTTCTATTTCCTCTCTTTCTCTCTCTTTCTTCTCTTTCTATTCTTTTTTATGAACTAATTTTCTTTTCTAGGGTTTTAATGTAGTCTTTTGATACTCTATTATTATTCAATGCAAGTTTTATGATTTCTTCTTCATACTTGTGATCGATTCAATTTGTATTTAATGCTTGATCACCATTTGCATGATTTATATGATTTTGATTTAAAATCTGAAAAGTGAGAGTTAAATATGCTATAGTTGTTTAGACACAAACTTCGATATTGGACGAAAGTATCTGTATGATTTGTGTAGTTTTAGGTTTCTATGCTTAATGTCTGCTGTATGTTGAAACTTATCACAGAAATATAGAAAGTTTGCATATATGTTGAGATTTATATATCCTAATAAGAATATAGATTGTTTTAGTAAACTTGCTATCATAAGGAGAGAAAGAATAATACAAATTGTATTGATCATATAATAGAGTGGATAAATGATGAAATTAAATACCTTAGTTTTAATTTTCAATTGTTAATTTAGTTATTTTATTCTTTTTTCCTTTTTTCCTTTTATCCTTTTATTCTTGAAATTCAATTTTTAGTAACCAAATAGAACTAAGAAATTAATTCATTGGTAATTAATATTCAATCCTCGTGGGAATGATACTCTATTTATCACTTTATTACTTGTTTACAATTGCGTATACTTGCATAGTACATAATTTCCGCAACAAGTTTTTGGTGCCGTTTCCTGGGATTGTTTTATTGATATAAAAATAATTAATTTTTATTCTAATTTGGTTGTTTTTCCTTCATAATTCTAACTTGGTTTGTGTCTTAAATTTCTAATCTTAGGTAGTATTAGTTTATTCGAAGAAAATTAGTTGATATTTTGAATAAAAAGGAGTTTGCAACCCAAGGAGGACAACAATGAGAGTTACTACAATAGAGCAATGCATTGGATTGCTATGAAGTTTTCTTTTCACTTTCTTTTATTTATACATTGGAGACAATGTTAAGATTAAGTTTGGGGGAAGGGATTTAATTTTTGTTGTTTTGCTCATTGTATATATATTTTAGTTGTCTATGTTTGGTGTTTGTTTAGCTTTTGGTTAGGTTTATGTTTTGCTTAGGGTGTTAGTGTGAATCAAGTCGACGATAATTAACCAATGATAGTATATTGAATGATATGTTGATAAATTGAATGGGGGAATGAAACTATAAAAATCTGTGTGCTTGATTGATTTTTTTTTTTCATTTTTACTTTGTCCACTTAAATAATTGAGAGCTTAATCATGTTTTTTAATAAAGTTTATGTGATTGAATATTATTTATGCTTAATGAGATTGAAATATTGTTATCCTAGAACTTGTTTGCTTGCAATTTGAAATGAAATCTTAGACAATACATGCTTAGGAAGATGATTTAGGCAATTCTTTGAAATGATTGAGCCTTTCAAGCTAACATTGATGTCTTAAATCCTTAGTTACCCATTTTTTAGCTTAATTTAAATCGTTTTGTTATTTGACACTTATTTTGAGCTTATTTGAAACTTTGTTAGTTTTCATTCCCATTGATATTCCATGAGCATATGAAAAGTGATTGGGGGATGGCTTGTAATGAGATTTATATTTGGAAATTTTGTCAATAGAAGAAGAAAATTGAGAGGGAAAGAAAGAAAAAAAGTATATTGAAAATGAATTACACTCCAATTGAAAATACAAATAAATAAGTTTGGGGGAGTGTAGTATCATTAAAAAAAATCAGTTTATGAATTTCTCTCAGTGTAAGAAAAATTTGAGAAATTTGGGATTGTATTTGGGGTTTGCAAGTTGATACAAGATTGGTTTGTGTGCTTATGATATATTTGAGCCTAAATCACTTTATCATCTACATTTACCTAAGCCATTCAATTATAAGTTGTGAAAGTCCTATTGATTTCTGAGCATGTATTTTCTACATTAGTAGAGATTAGTAAGTATATCAAGCTTATGAGATAATGATTGATTGTAATGAAAAAATTTGCTGAGTATGAATTGATTCAAATGCATTTTATTTATTAATCATGATTAGAAGAGCTTTTATTTTTGTTTGAACTTAAGTGAATGGGAAAAATATTTTGACTGAAATTCTGGATTATTGGTTGATTTTCCTAAAGATTATATAAGCATGTTATTCGTAATATTTTGAGGCTTAAATTGTTGTTGTTGTTGACTTGATTCATATGTGTTCATTGTTTTAGGTTCTTAGTTTGGTTTTTGTTTGTCTTTTGTGTTCTTTACTCGAGGGCGAGTACAAGTTTAGTTTGGGGGAATTTGATAGGATAGATTTTTAATATTTTTTAGTCTTAGCTTTTTTTTTAGTTTTATTATTATTAGTTTATATTTTTAGTTCTTTTTATATGTGGTTGTTGTATTTTCCAGATTGTCATTTGTTAAATGGATATTTGAGAAATATTTCAAAATTGATTTGAAATATTATCTTCAATCATTCATGCGGGTCGCGGCGCCCCAAGAACAGGATTGCAGCACGACCCTATGAACCCAGATTTTCCAACTTTCTTCCTCAGCCAAATCCTACCAAAATCATCCCAAACAATTCCCAAAACCAAAATTCAATCCCAAAACAACATCAACATAATACCAGCAACAAAACCCAACCTTAAGTTCAATAAAAACCCCCACAAATCTCCAATTCACTACCTTGAGCTACTAGCTCAAGAACACTAGAAAAGCCAAAACAGACTTCAATTAAAACATGGGTTTGCAGCTTACCTCAGCTGTGATTCAAGACCTCCTAGCTACAGCCAAGCAAACTCTAGATCTAAGCCTCCAATTCCAAGCATTGAATTCACTAGTTCTTCCCTCGAAACCAAACTAAGCTCAAGCAATAGTGAGAAGAGAAAACGTATGAGCGAGAAAGAGAAAGAGAAGCTGAAAGTGTTTAATTGTTTCCTTGGTTCTACTGGGTTCTAAGGCTGAAGGTACTAGTGACTAAGTCACTATTTTGGCACAAAAAGACCCAAATGCCCCTTTGCCTAAGCCTTTCCTTCTTATGCCCCCAAGGGCAAATTTGTCTTTTGTCACATTTTCTCGTTAATCATAATTAACGTCTCAGAATTCCCGTTATTTCCAATATCCTCGAATAATCACCATACAATTTTTCCATTACCCGATAAGTCTCGGTAATGTACTAAATACCCAAAATACCTCTAGACTCACCCCGAGTTGAGTATATGATCCTGTTATGACTAGACCACTAACTTGCTCCGTAGGATCGCGTCATGCCGATTAACCCAAATATATCCACATAATAATGTGGTCTCACACATTTATCACATATATGCAAATATACCTGTAACGAGCCAAATTAGGAAAATTGCCTTTCTAATAAGAAACGAACCCGCATGCATATTTAATACACCTAACACATGCATATCTAGCCATATTATAATATAACTCACGTGCTCATATAATGATACACACATATATCACATAAACACATAGTCCATATGTAACGCCCTGGATAGCCAAGACCGCTACACTGTGTACTTATAAAGGTGCAACACTTGCTAATCAAGTCATTAATTTAGAAACGTGTCACTAAACATGTATGAGTCAGGGTTAAAAAGGTTTTAGTCTTAAAAACTTCATTTCATAAAGTTAAATTGTTATATACATGGGATCCCAAAAGGAACGGAGTTTAAAAGTTGGTTTACAGACTTCCAAAAATACATAAACAGCTGTTAGCCATACTAAGGCAAAATAGACAATCTCTGAGTTTTGCGTCCCTACCTAAACCTCAACCGTGGCCTGCTGAGCAGCTGCCCATGTACATTTTGCCCACAGAGCTCTCCAATCAAGGCTGATCAAGCTTGCCCTTGCCTTTACCTGCACCACGTAGCACCCGTGAGCCAAGGCCCAACAAGAAAACATGTGCAACACAAACAATAGAAACAAATAACAAACTCACTAAACATGAATTCTCATTATATAATCCACATTGATCATTCAGTATAAATACAGAATCATGGATGCAAAAAAACTCTTATAACATTCATATCACATAATAATAAGGGCTGACAACTTAGGCCGCACCCTCTGTTTACCCCACTGACTCCGGCCCGCTTAAACCGAGCTCAGTGCATATTAACCTGTCCTTGGCTACCAGTGGCCAAGCCACGCCCTGTGCGCTAGTGTAACCCTTGGCACCCTTAGGCCATTGGTTCACTAATTATCTTGCATGGCATAATACTAACTTTTCAAGCATTTACAATAGGGAACCCTTAGTCCCGTCACAGATATTCAACCAGGTGCAGTTTTCTTACCTTTGATCTTTGCAGTCATTGTTTACAAGCAACACTCATCAAGCACGATCTGTTCCCGAGCCTAAGCTTTTATCACCTAGTCACAACCAAAGTATTAGGTTTCATTAATATCCAAATATAGGTTTTTGGGTACAAAATTAACTACCGGGAAATCGAATCCCACCAAACACGGTGGTGAAATTGATCCCGAGCACTCTAGGCTCAATTCCCGACCTTAAAAACTCTAGACGTTCAAGTGCACAACTAAGGGCTGCGGCCCTTGAAGCTTAGCCACGGCCCTAGCCTCAAAACAGAACCAAGGACCACCCTGGGCAAAGACAAGTGCCGCAGCCCTTGCATTGGGCGCCGCAGCTCTCACCCTTGGTCGAGCCTCCTTGGCTCATCTTCATCCTAGGGCCGCAGCGCTCAAGAACAGAGCCGCGGCCCTTCCATTCGAGCCCAGAAAACCCACCATTTCCAACATCTAAACCTCATCCAAAGCCATCCCAAAACTTCCCATTTCAACACCCAACAACCCCAACACTTTCAGAGCAAGTTAAACCACACAATTCAACAGAAAATTCAACCTAAAACTCATAGAAATCACACTATTAATTCCTGAAACTTAAGAACATAAACACTCAAGGCTAACCAGTCAAAAAATCAAATTCAAACCTCTAATTCGTGAATTAAAGTTTACCTCTTCAATTGGATCCTTTCTCTAATCAAAACCCAGCTAGTTTCCAAAAGCTTTCCAGCTCAAATTCCACCCTAAACATCAATGGTAGAAACACCTCAATACCCAGCTGAAAACTCAGAATTTTTAAATCAAAGAGAGAGAAATCCCTAGTTACCTTAGTGTTGATTCAATTCCTTGTATGAGTCTTGAACTAAGCCTCAAAATCCAGCAATTCCCAGCTCAAAAGTCCCAGAAATTCCCTGTTTTTCCCTTCCTTGTGCTTTCCTTGAGAGAGAGGAAAGAAGAGCTGAGAAGAAAGTCTAAGTCGGTTTATTTATTCTATCTACAACTTTCTATTTTTAGTAAGTTATCCTTATCACTTAGGTCAACCTAAGGCTCGGGGTGCCGAAAACGTCCCCGAGGGCGAAACGGTAAAATCCCCAAATATTTCCGCCTAGACTTCCTAACCTCAAATATATCTCCATATATTTATTTTCATAACTCGATAGTCTAAATAGCTACCCAATACCTAAAATACCCCTGACTTATCCAAAGCCAACTGTTAAGCCCTGTTGTGACTTTTCCCTACTAACTAGCCCTAGGATCGTCTCGAGTCGTGCTCCGCAAACTTACCCACATAATAATGTGGTTCTCACATATATCACATATGTATATCATATTATCATCAATTATCGTACAAACATTATTAATCATGGAATTATGCATTTAAATTAATATATACATGCAAACCATATTTAACCCAATTATGCCCTCCCGGCATACTAATCAAGGCCCTTAAGCCTCAACAACAAATTTGGGGTCGTTACACCATAATTAAATCACATATATTCAAATAATTTCCCATAATTTTCCATCCTGGCACTCTAATCAAGGCCCTAAGCCTTATTAGGTAATTTAGGACGTTACAACTTAAGTACGGGATGAAGCACTGTAAATAACAGAGTGACATTGCTGCCATGATCCAGTGAAATTCAACTCTATGTCGTGAAAAATTCTATCAATAAAATAAAAAAGCCAAATATATTCACATAACTAATATATACATGTATAAATGTCAAACAGAAAAAAGAATTCACTTTCACCAAATTAGCAGGGGGAGGACGGGGCTCAACATTCATCTTCTCATTCACTAAATGTTTACCTCCCGCTACCTAAACATAAATAAATAAATACCAAAAAAAAAACACAAGAATAACTAATTAACTATATAAATATTCATGTGATGAATCTTGGTGAAAGGAGAGGAGATTGACAATGGATCGAGTAAGTCTTGGGGAGGCCATCCATCGCAGAGTGCCAATGAGTCAGAGTGAGAGCAAAAGAGTGAGAGGAATGCTAGAGAGAATGAATGAGTGAGTGAGTGGGATGTCATAGATAAGTGAAAGAGAATAGAAGAGTTTCTGGAAGAAAAGAAAAAAAGTAGAGTGAAGAATAAGGAGAAGGAGGTAGCATAAGGTTGGGTATATCGTGAGACTTTTGCCGGTGTATATCAAAGCGCCAACAAAATTTCATTTAAAAAGCTTGAAGAAAAATGCGAGCATTTAAAAATCTTTTCATGGTGCACTTTATACTTTTCCCAATTGAAACACGCTAGCAAAAGTCTCCACACCTACCAACAAATGTCATTTATCATGTGATAACTTTTCTCAAGGCGCTAGGTAAATAGGTTCCATAAAAGTAATAGCGGTAATAAAAACATTGAACTTTTCCTGACTCTTTTCACCTAACGTGTTGAGAAAAATGTTATTCCTGTCAACTCGAAATGTTAAAGTGGAGATTTTCATGCTTAAACTTTTATCGGCATATTTGGTGAAAAGCGCCAAGAAAATTGACCTTTCCCAACGTAAAACACTGCCAATAAAAGTTACACCAAGTTGTTGATGTAGTATATTTTGCCAGTATGTTTAATGTGTTGGAAAAAATTACCTTTTCTAACATGGTACATGAAACACAGCGCGAAAGGTTTATTTTCTTATAGTGAAATATAAAAATTTGTTATTGTTTCCATAAACAAATTGAAATGGGATTTGAGTACAACTATTATAAAAGATTGAGTATTATTATTGTAAATATCCCTACTAGGGGTGAGCAACGGTCGGTTTGGGCGGTTTTTTCACAACAAAAAATCCAGAATTCGGTTTTCGGTTCGGATTGGTGCAATCCGAAAACCGACCGAACCAAACCAGTTTAAAAAAAAACCGACCGTTTTGGACCGCGGTTTGGTCGGTTAAACCGACCAAACCGAATTGATTTTTTTTTTTTTTTTTTTTAGTTTTAGTTAAAAAATTAAAAATTTTGGATTATTGGAATCCATTTTTGTGCGTTTTTAAAACATAAATATATAGAACATAATTACATTTACAAATTTTAAAGTTTGAAACATAATTAAAAGTCCATAAGAGCATAACATAATCTCAAATCACAACACATCATCAAAAGTCTAATACTCCAATATCTATTAGTTCAATCCAAGACACAACCCAATTAAAATTTAAAACCAAAAGACTACAACCACAAATCTCAACACATGATTAAAGTTTAAACTTAAAGTCCATAGTCCATAGTCCATTACAACACAAATTAAATCTAAGTCTAATCGACTACAACAACACAAATCAAGTTCAAATTTCAAAAGAATAGATAGAAAACAAAGTCCAATCCAAAATCCAGCATTCATTCATTTCATGGCCTGCATCAAGCAACCATGACCACCTGCTCATAAGACAAAAGAAAGAATAAAATTATAATGTATATATAACACATGCTACATGGTACTTTTTAGAGAAATAAAGCTACTAAACTACAATCTTAGAATTCAACTAGTTACCTTGAGATTTCAATTGTTCTTATCGGTCCCACTCCCAGACCCACTGCCAAGATTCTCAGGTACATAGGTAATACACGAGCCATCACCTGATAAATATTCAATTAATACAAATAAGCTACAATATATATATATAATATTTCAATTAGAATAAGCTATTAAGTAAATAAATACCTGGAAAAACTTGTTCACATGCCTCTAAACCATCAATCTCATCCATGTATTGTCGAAGCACAACAGGCTCTTCAGACTCACAAGCATACCAATTTTTAGAACAAATCAAAGCCTCCACCATCCTCGGAGATAAGGAACTCCTAAATGAATCTAAGATTCTTCCCCCAGTAGAAAAAGCTGATTCAGATGCTACTGTAGACATCTGAACAGCCAATACATCTTTTGCCATGCGCGCAACTATTGGATACTTGAATCCATTCTGTTTCCACCATCGTAGAATATCAAAGGTAGGATCAAGTTTCTCACGACGATCACTCAAGTAGTATTCAAGATCATCTTCTTCAATATCATCACTAAGTTGTAATTGCCCTTGAAGAAATGATTCTGTAGTGGAATTGATAACAGGCTGAGATGGCTGAGACTGAGATTGAGATGGTTGAGCTTGAGATGACTGAGATGGTTGTTGTTGTTTATAAAAAGCATATAGTTGTGCCAAAGTATTTGTCACCAACTTTATCATTTTTTCAGCCTCACTTGAAGTGTACACAAATTTAAAACCACGATTCACAACCTCTAATTTATACCTTGGATCAAGGATATTGGCAATAAATGTCAACATATTCAGCTTCTCAATCCTTCCCCAGTACTTGTCATACTTTCGTTTCATACTAACTGCCATAGCCCCTAACAAAGTATCAGGATTAGAAGCTATAGTAGTTAAATCAGCTTAAACCTTCAAAATATCTGGAAGGAATAGATTGGATGTGACATATAATGACCCACTAAATCGATTAGTAAGATCATAGAATCTCCTCAAAAAGTCGACAAATACAACTGCTTTTTCCCAGTCTAGGTTGGTTGGTGGGCCATCCATTCTTTCTTCATCAAAGTACTTTGTGTAGTTCGCATCTGCTTCCAAATTCTCAAAAGCCTTCTTGAATTTTATAGCAGATTCTAACATCAAGTAGGTGGAGTTCCACCTAGTAACCACATCCAAGCATAACAAGGCTTTTGATTCAATGTTTGCATCCTTGCAACTTTCTTTAAATCTTTTCAGTCTAGTTGGAGATGACCGGACATATCTCACCGCATTTCGAATGCTTGAAATTGCATCATTCAACTCTTTCAACCCATCATTTACTATCAAATTCAAAATATGAGCTGAACACCTCATATGAAACATTTCGCCATTCAATGGAATGGTATTTTCTTTGTCCAACAAGTGCCCCTTCAATTTTCTAAGAGCAACGTCATTTGAGGAGGCATTGTCAACCGTCACTGCAAAAACTGAGGAGATACCCCACTCATTAAGACAATTTATCAACTCTTTCCCCACCAAGTCCCCTTTATGGCTAGGAACTTGAATAAAGTTGATAATTCTCTTCTGCATTTTCCAATTATCATCAACCCAATGTGCAGTCAAACACAAATAACTAATATTCTGGATTGATGTCCAACAATCAGTGGTCAACGACACTCTGTGCTTCACCAAAATCGACTTCAACTCTTTCTTCTGATCTAGAAACGCATTGTACATATCTCTCGCAACAGTAAATCTTGATGGGAATTGAAATGTGGGAAAGAAATGTTTAATGAGCTTTTGAAATCCTTTTCCGTCCACGTGCCTAAAGGATAACTCATCCATAATGATATATTTGGCGATCACTTTCCTAACAGCATTTTGATTAAACCTTAGCGACAGCCCACTTGAAGCAACTTCTTCTTCATTGCAGGTTGTTGTCTTTTTAGTAAATCTATCCATAGTTAATTGTTGCTTCTTACTTTGCTCAACCCAATCACTGAAAGGACACTTCTTACATTTTCTCTCCACATGTGCCCATAGTGTGCTAGTCCCATTCAACTTTGTATCAGCCGCATAATCGGTGCCACAATAATTGCAAGCAGCTCTTGGCTTCTTAGGATCACAATCAGGCAACATAGTGTAATGATCCCACACGCTCGATGTTTTCTTTCCAACCCTTTGCTTCTTTTCTGGTCGTTCAACCTCTTTCTCCTTTTCTTTTTCATTATCCTCTTTCTCGGTCTCTTTGTCTTTTTCCTTATCTTGATTTTGTTGATCATTCCTCTTCTTTCGTACGTTTTCTTTTTTCCTTTCCTTCGTTTTTTCTTCTCCATCAGACTTTGACAAATTAGTTTCAGTATACTCCAACCACTCCCCCATCATCCCTTCTAAATTTTCCTCGTTATCCATATTAACGATCTATTTACATATTTATAAACACAATTTCAGCAACAAATATAAAACATAATATGAATGTGCTCATAAAACATAATAACAAGACATGATTATTATGATCATTCAAGGACAAGTCTTTGTATATGTATATAATTGGCAATTTTATATATTTTTCACAAATCGTCATTTATTGAACTACATACACAATATATAGGACCGATTAGTGATAAATAAAATAATAAACAGAGATTAGTAATTAATGCTTGCTTAATTGAGGAAGCAAAAGCTGATGACTTCCAATTCCATCATTATAATTTATCTATATTTTAATAAATATAAGTAAGTTTATTCAATTATATGACTATCAAGTTGGAGGATCACTAGTGCTTATAAAAGGCAAGCTAATAAGGTTAAGATCAAAACCAAGATCAAGCTTGAATATTAAGAATAGCGCTGAAGACACTATTAATGTGCATATATATACAAGAATATCATATTTAATTTACAATTAAATATATATATAACTATGTCATTATAATGTTTTTTTCTTCGAAAAATAAAATATAATGCTGTAGTTATATATATATATATATTATAATTACATATTGATGCATCTAATAAGTACATTATATTTGAGAACATAAATTTACTTCTCTTTTTATGTATTAGTTTTTGTTCTATTTTACTTTGGGAGATAATAATTAATTATAATAATAAGATCACTCCAGATTCAACATCAACTAACTACAGTGATATCATAATGGGGCTAAGGTGAAACAGTTTTATTTTTTTTAAGAAAATAAATTATTAAAAGGGTGATGAAATCAGTAAAAGGGGTATTGAAGAGAGCATAAAAATGATGATAATGAATGATGGTGATCATCATCATCATCATCAATACCTCAAACGTGTGGCCATCATCAAGCAATAAAAATGTCTGCAAATTTTACAAGATCCTCACTTTCAAGTTTTCACTCTTTCATTAAGTGTTCTAATATTCCTTAATTCTTTATTCTGTTCTAAAATGTTGACAACAAACCAAACCAAAGCCATAAAGAAAGTGCAAAGAAAAGACTCATCTCTCACTCACTACAAGCTGGTTGAATTGAAAGTTACTCTTAGCTAGCTATATAGCTATAGCTCTATATATATAGTAATACTATCGGCTATAGCTACACTACCCTTATATTGATCTCCATATATTCAACAAAACTAGCTAGCATATACAATGTTGACAACTATAAGATAAGAAAATTAAAAGGCAATTTTTCACCGAAGTAAAATTAAGGAATATTACACAATTTCATTCAAACAAACTCAGCATTTGAGAAAGAACAGAAATAAGCTTCCAAAGAGCTTAGAACAAACACCTGAATCTAATTAATCCATGGAATCTGATTTTACTCTTGGGGCAAACTCTAGCCCAACTTATGCTCATCTATATATATATATGTCACTCTTTCATTTTTCACTGAGGTTGCTGAAGGGTACACATACAGATACAGACAAATATTTTACTCTTTCATTTCAACTAAACACGGTCTTGAGCAGTATATTTAAGGTTGCTGAAGTGTTTACTTATTTTTTCTTCTTCTTCTCTAAATTATGCTCAGCTAAAGCAGTATATTTAAGTTTAACAACTTCAAGATTATGCTCATCTATATATATATATATCAATCTGTTTTCACGAATCTATAATGATATATATATATATATATAATAATACAATAATGGCATACCTCCGTGAAGTGGTCGCCGGAGTGGGAAGGGAAGATTGTGTCCGCGCCGGAGTGGGCTGGGCAGTGCTGCCGCCGCAGAGACGTGCTCGGTCCGTTCCGTTCGCGAAACAGAGAGGAAGAGCAGAGGAGGCTGGGCTGGGCTGGGCTGGGCTGTTCCGTTCGTTTGGGCAGTCGCCGCTCAAAGGGAGGAAGGATGAGTGCAGTAGGGGGCTGAGAGTCCTGTGCGCCTGCGCCGTGCGTAGAGAAGGAAGAGAAGAGACTCTTCTCTGATGCCCTAGTAAAAATAAAAAAAACAGATTTTATTTAATTTTTAATTAATAATTATATAATATTATATTATTATATATAATAGTAGTCGGTCGGTTTCGGTTCCGTTCGGTCGGTCCGGACAATATTTCCAAACCGACCGACCAGTGGCGGTTTGCGCCGTTGGCGGTTTTTTCGGTTTTCGGTTTTTTCGGTGTTCGGATGGTCGGTTTATCCGGTTTTTTCGGTTTTTCGGATTTTATGCTCAGCCCTAATCCCTACTATGCATAATTAATTAACTACATTAATTTATATATATATATATAGTTTTTTTTTGTAAAAGACAAATCTCTCTGTGTATATAAAAAATGAAGTAACTTCACAAAATAATGAGGAATTTCTTGTGACCAGG